>NW_007577952.1:283970-285470 GCF_000690725.1 Stegastes partitus
AATATCCCTACATGAGCTGTATGAAATATACATGACAGCGTCACCATTCTTTTTGTTGTTAATGAGATTTCAAAGGTGATTCCTGGAGCCAGATGCCCTAAAACACTTCGAATATCATCCAACCAGACCTCCCTCTAGCCTCTAAATTCAAATCAAGAGTATTTATTGAGTGCATGTCCTAATAATGAACTTCAGTATTGGTGAAAATGCAAAAATAAATTTCCATCCTACTGTAACTATTTTTCGGTTGAGGCTAAAGGTCACCTGACCCTGGTATAGTCTATACTAAGCTAATTGTGAAGTATTATATCACTACCAAAGTAACAATGGTGCTCATTGTGTATTGAAGACATCCTGTACTGGCAACCAAATCCAGTGAGAGATGAATACATCCTGTACGTACATGTGTCATGAATATATCATTATCTGCATTACAATTGCATCAGAAGAAAAATGTAGGAGGGACTGCCGCTTACTTCGTGATAGGAAAGGAGCTTAGCAGATCTTTTTATTATTCATTGAACATAGAGGAAAGTGAGTGAACAATCTATCAAAATGAATTGGGAGCAAAAAAAAAAAAAGAAAAAGGTAAAGGTTTTCTTTTGCTGAGCCTGCAGACTCTGGTGCTTTGTTGTACAATGACCGGAGCGTGAGCCAGGAATAGAGAGGAGGTGACAAAGAGAAGGGGCAGATAGAGAGAAATAAAACGGCAGATAATGGAGAGTTTGTTTGTGTGTGAGAAAGAGATACAGAGGCATAGATCACTGGTCCAAGGTGTATACAGTACATCAGATACACAGCCTGGGTTTCTATGAAAATGTGGTCCTGCTCACACACGGTTTTACTGAGTTGTATATTAACTCTAGCTTGTATACAAACCGACACAGTTAGCAGGTTAGCCAGTCCTAGATGAGAGGGAGATGCTACAGTACATACAGGTTGTAGAATAACAGAAACACAAAATGGTAGGATGCAAAATTGCTCCTGTTCCATTAACATCGATGGACTGCATTGAAAATAGAGCAGTCAGGATAGAAGGTGTCTGTCAGAAAATACAGGAAGACTGATGATCAACTACAAATCTAAAGTCTAATCACAGTAATAGTAATCAGGAAGTACAGAATGAGCCATAGTACCACTAATTAGAGCCGCAGTGACAATCTTCATAGAGTGCAACTTACATGATCGAGCTCTAAGCTTCAGATTTGGCACAGAGGCTAGCAATGGAAATGAATATTTATGTGTCATCTCAGATGGCGTGAAGGACAGTACATAGTCTCAGTCTCTATGGACGACTTCCAAGAGAAACACCCTTGCTAGCTTTTCACAGAAAAACCGCAAGATGAAAGAACATGAAAAGAAGTCTGATGAACGTTGAGAGCTCATTCTTTGGTCAAATAAGACCAAGACAGATTTGTTTGGCTGTAATGGGGTGTATTATGTTTGTTGTGAACCAGTGAACACATAGTCCTGAGAGTGAAGCACAGAGGTGATGATATG
>NW_007577952.1:285525-287117 GCF_000690725.1 Stegastes partitus
AACACGTTGAGGTTAATTTGTGATTCTAAATTGTCCATAGATGTGAGTGTGCTTGGTTGTCTGTCTCTAAGTGTGGCCCTGTGATAGACTGGCGACCTGTCCAGGGTGTCTCCTGCCTTCACCCTAAGTCAGCTGGGATAGACTCCAGCCCCCCATGACCCTAGTGAGGAATAAGCGATGTGTAGATGATGGATGGATGGACTTTAACATAAAATTAGCTAATAAATCTCTGTTATCAATAAAAAAAAAATTATGAATTTGTTTAAATATTTAACAAGTTAATATTTTATTCCTATTTCTTACAGTTAATTGATATAAATGCTGAGGTTTCATTTGCATCTTTTCTGCCAAAATGTTTCCAACATGTTTAAGGTTCTTTGTACCAAGTGGGAGACTTCATTGGTACCTGCAGTCCACCCAAATACTCTTCAATGGTGACTCATGAAAAAAAACATTATTTGTCTGTGCAGTGCAGCTGCTGTGAGTCAATGATCATGGGATCAAGTCAATGGTCAGCTTCCCCCCCAAGGTGGTGTGGAGGGAAGGGAACAAAGGCTTGTTAAACCACTAATAAAACGCACCTCCAGTCGGCATGTGTGTCTCTCTCCATGGTGCTGAAACTTCAAAAGCCTGTTTTTTTGACTTCGGATTGGGACTTCACTTTAAATCTGCTTATCAAATCTGCAATCTAGTATGAAAATGTACGGCATTGTGTGACAAAAATACAACCTGATAGTGAGATATGTAAGAATTTATTTTCCTCTGAACACACAAATAACACAATTTTAACAATGATTTAGAGTCTAATTACCAGACAAGCGCTGTGACACTAACTCCTCCATAAACTACTGTAATGAACAATAAAACCTAAACCACTAACTGCTGACCGCATATATTACCACTACTTTTTTCCCCTTTTGCTGTAAAGCCAAAAAAACAACATTTGCTCCTCACTGGAGGTCTGTACTGCAGCTGCAGAAGCCACACAAACTCAAATAAAAACACAGTAAATAATGATATCACTGCTACTTTATCTTTGAATGAATAACAATTTAATCAGTCCTTGATGTTTTGCAATGAAGGTTTTTGCAGAAAATAAGAGCTACGCCAACCTGTCAGTAGAGAGAAAAGTGAACAATAAATCTCTCCAACAAAGACTGGCTCGCAGCCACACTCTCAAACACCTTTTACGCAACTGTGATGCAAACCAATCGTTCTACCATTGATGACGTATTTCTAGGTTTGGGTACGTGTATGTCTTGCTGGGCTTATCAACTGATTGTATCAGTGTCTGTTTATGTAGGATGGGGAATGTTTTCAGAAGGCTTATCCTTATTCGAGGTGAACAAACTTCCCAAACAAGCTGTCAGTTTTAGATATGAAAAGTCGTTTGGGTGTGCATATTACACGTCATGGACGTGCTTTTGTTTGATCTGAAAGCACAAAATACAAAAGCAAAAAAAAGAAAAATATGTACGAGCATCTCACAAAAGACTAATTCACATAATATCCATTCGGAAAAGTCTGGCATCTATTGTAGTTTTATATAATATTATCTATATCTATTGTATGTATGTATATGTAGTTCACAG
>NW_007577952.1:288979-326228 GCF_000690725.1 Stegastes partitus
AATCAATGAATCATTCCATTGACATTACACAGGTGTTTCTGTTGTTCTGTTGTATATTGTTAATAAGCTAGCCATGCCCTGGGTTTTCTGAAAGGTGTGTAAAAGAATTAATCTTGTAATCTGAAATGAAAAGACATTTTAAATGAATTTGTATGTATGTACACGGTTGGTAAACACCATATACTTACAAATAGCATCAATTCGAAACAGCAGGCCTCTAAAGAAATCTCACTGACGATCGTTGCGACCTTGTTAGTCAAGGTGATGCCACAGAACTGGACATGCGTGTCAACAATTACATGGGTTAGTTATGATGGCTCTGACTGTTGCTGCAGTGCAGAATATTCCAGCGGTCTAAGTGCCTTGTTACACCCTGTTTCCATAAACTAATCTGCTGAATGTCAATTTTATATGGATCGTGAGTTTTAATAGGTTACAGAAGTGGGCTGGGGAAGGCGAAGGATTTGTACGCGGGCTTTTATCAGGCCAGGGAGGCAGCTCCGGAAGCTGAAGACAGCAGCCAGACTGCTCTGGCTGAAGGGAAAAGTCGACAGTTGCGACCTCAAGTATGGAAATCCATCTTGTGTTGAAGTATATCAAGAGTGATGTATAGTCTGCTGTTGCTAGGCGCAGTGCCTCTGTATCGACTGCATGTGAGGCTGTTCTTTTTGCTGGTTTGACTAGGTGAGTCAATATGTGCAGTGATAACTCAAGCTGATGCACCAAAACAACCCCAAAACTTTATGTTACTAAATGTGCCATCGTAATATCGTGTGAAATGATACTGACATGGCAATGGAGGAAAGGGACTATTACAAAAGGGATAGTGCCACTACACACATGGAGCAGCTACAAAGGTAAACTATAATTGGATTAATGTCCATGAACCCGCTTGTGTAGCTTTGGTGCTGGTTTCTGTTAGATCCAACCTGATCCTTATTTATTATGCACTTCTGTATATGTTGACCTCTCTGTGATAATATTGAATCATTTTACATTTTCAATGCATCTGTATACTGAGCACATACCGTCTGGCTTTACAGCTCTGTACATCCTTTCATGCTGCTTTAAAAGCATAGCAAACTTGAATGCCAAGCCTGTATTATAGCTAACAGATTGTGCTAAATTGCGTCTAATCTTATACGATTCACCCCTGAACCGGCGCTGACCTATATATACAGTCGGATCTTCAGAAAAAACGATGACGCTAAAGTTCAAGTTGATGCCACTGAGTTTGAAATGGTGCAGTGTATCCTCAACTCAAAGTGAAGAGACGGGCTTCCCAAAGCGTCGATGGCACAGCACAACGGCACAGCATGCACTCCCTCCTTTCTAAATTCTTCATTACAGTGGGTTCTAATTTTATTGAGCACCAGAGTGGGAGCTCGACTTTGTGAGGGGAACAGCGGGTGAATGATGTATAAGTGAGTGTGTCACTGTGTCTGTGAGTGTTAGAGAGAGTGACAGAAAGACAGAAACGAAGCCAGATAGAGGCAGACTCTGTATCTGAAGGCCTCTGTGTGTGTGTCTAGCCTTTATGATGTAAACTGAATGTAACCTTTCTCCTCTCACAAAGCCCCTGCAGTAGGGACTAGGAAGCCCCGGCCTCCCCACCCCACCCCGGGGAGCCGGCATAGACTGGCATTCATCTAAGGCTCAGCTGCTGCGTGGTCTGGGTGTCAAGTGAAACCCACCACGTTCCCATGGAGAGTAGGGCACAGAGGGACAGTCAGAGCAGGGTGGGGACTGACCACTTGGTAATCAAGTCTTGCATAATGTTAGTCCCGAAAATGGATAGTGCCTTAGAGACACTGTGGCGAACATCATCCTGGAAATGGGAGAGCGAGCGGAGGCACTAACTGCCAGTGCGAGACAATTTATATTTTATCTTGTATCTCTACACACCCACTGCACTCATTGTGCGCAGAAGTACCGAAGCCTCTTGGTGAGCCTCTGACCCCACTTTTACACCATTTATTGCCATAATTATTTGTGCTCTTGGTTACTTCACCTGCAGGCATATTATGATTGCTGTTACTTTTTGAGAAATCATCCTTATAATAAATAGCTTTTATATGAATATTATTTCTAAATATCCCCTTTAACAAATTGCCTGTTATTATAAAAATAAACTCTCCTCTCTAATGCAAATGGATCCTCTATGGATATGACACTCGCTCTCTAGCAGTAGATGCAGCCTGCTGCCCAGCTCTTATCTTGTTATTATGGAGTCTGAAAGCGCCTATGGCCGTTTAAATCGGTCATCACACCAAGGCTTTCTCAGACTGATATACAGCCTTCCCGAAAGCTCTTTTAGGGGAATCTTTCAGTTTTATTGTTCGCTTATAATACTGCAACAGAGCCTTTCCTTTTATTCTATGTCTGACACATAATGAGATGAAGCCAGGAGTATATGTTTGTGCCTGTTCCTTTCCTCAAACTGTTTTTTGTTAAGGGAAAAAAAATTGCTTAGTTTCCCTTGTGATATCTATATATTCTTTGACTTTTGCCCAAACATGCTATTATACACGAATGCACGGAAAGAAAAACAGAGCGATATAGTCATAGATGAATAGACCGCGACTGCAAACATTATGACCGACGCTGAAAACAGCACATTCTCACCAGAACACAAAACTGTAACTGTGTCACAAACCAGTAATCAAGTTCTATTATTAATTCACATAATCTCAACTAGGAAATAGTGAAAATTGCTTTCCAACCGAAAGCACACGTTTTCTGGGGCATCTCTGAGACGGTAGCCTAAATTGCCAAGCCTTGTTATGAACTTGCTATTGCTTGCAGGTTTTTTTTCTTTTTTTTTCTTAAACATAAATTACAAATTGAATTTTTAAGATAGCAAGCTTCTTCACTTTATTACGTGAATCGTTCTTTAGCCGTCGCACTCCTGTCGCCTCTGTGAACTCCACATTTTTCCGTTTTACTTTAATACAATTACTTGCAAAGTTTCACAAATAATATAATTCTCTGATGAAAGAGGGCAAATGTCAAATATAATTTCATATCATGATTTAATTATGATCACTGTTTTCACTCTCGTAATTAGGGAGCAATACTCCTTGCTACCCGTTTAAAGCACGGCACCGGCTGGATTAATATGTTTTAATCCACTTTGAGCAAAGGAACAGCAGCCTCTTTTTAAATGCACAAGCGCTACCAGGTAATTGGCAAAGCTCTATCATAAAAAATAAGTCTTTTCTGCTTGAAGGAACTGTAGAGGATGTTGACAATAAGTGGAGTTCCACAACACAATAGTGTCAGCTACTTTTAACAAAGCAGGCGTTTATTACAGTGTGTAAAAATGATACTCAAATCACAGGCACAGAATAAGCCTTTAATGAGTGTTTTCGCTCAATGTGTGTCGGTTTCATGGCAATAAAGCATCAGCTTGGTAGAATTGAATTCTCCAAGGTGAAAAATTTCAGTGTTATTGAATAAACCTTATGTGAGGCAAATGAGACGAGGCAGAAGATTGATTTACCTGAACAATCAAGTGTATTTGATTTACAGGCTATACTGATGAAATTGGGTTATCCCAAAGACTGCCAACATTGAATCTGGATTTACTGGATTGTGAGACACTGGAAGTCTATAATAATACCAAAAATCATTTATTTTCTTTTTGATTATTTATGGTTGAACCAAATGCTAGTCGAGTATAAGACACAGGGTTTTAAACACAACCACTAATACCGAACTGCACCTTCGAACTATGGAGAGACTTTTGACTCAATCCTGATATGATTTGTAGAAATCTGAGAAACTATTGTTGCTTATTTAATCAAATCAAGAAAAGTGCTGACATGTTGAAACTCTTAAAGGAGTTGTTCTACCAAAGATTTAGTCAATATATTTAGCATTTAAATGTTCTTTTCATACACAGGCATCTTAGAAATACCATAAAAAATCCAAAAGGCTTAATTTGTGCATACTAGAGAAGTGACAAAATCCATTTAGACTCATAAAAGGTATGAAAGTAGAACTCACATAACCAGAACAGCCACCCTGATGCTAGACTGCCTCCTGTAACTCCCAATCTCAGACAACACAACTGCGGCGTGAACTCCTTGGTGGACAGAGTGAGTGAAGTGTGTTTTATAGCGGTTTGGATATTTCTCCTAACTCTGTTAGTCAGTGTGACATTGGCAGAAGATTGAACTCCCTCTCTAGCAGTCAGTGTTTGCAGGGTGAGTCATAAGAGACCATGACTAATCATGAAATAACCTGTCGCATATCTGAGTGAAACTGGCAGTGTGGCTTGTATTTTCCAATCTGTTAAACATAGCTTAGCACAGCCTGTGTCTGTTTGCATTCTAATGAGCTATCAGCTTGCATTAAATTATCCTGATCCGTGACACTTTACCCAAAGGTTGCGAGGGGTCAGGGAAGCGATGTCTAGTCGCTTTAAATAATGAGCAGGTTTATTTGTGAAGAAAGAATTACTGATTGCTGATGATGTAAATTCTCGAGGCTAATGAGAGCATTAAGGCACTGGGTACTTACACTGCAAACAGTCTAAGTACGCGGTGCATTAGTGCACTTCAGTGTTCGCCCTAAAAATAACAACATGCAAAGTCTGCAGCCGCACTAGCTGCTGTGTGAGCCTGTGATGCTCATTTGAATGGAAACCGAGCTATTAGATGAAGTACTGGAGCAAAGTACTAGACAAATAGACATTTTGACCTTATGATGGCGCTAGATGAAAAGTCAGGAAATCACCAAAGTTCACTCGGAACGTGAATCTCATGGCAATTTATGCAGTTGTTGTCAAAATATTTCACTCTGGGCCAAAGTGCTGAGCCACACCGGTGTAATGGCTAAACAAAAACACTTACACTGCATTATATTACCTGAAAAGTGGAAAGAAAAATTGACATTACTCAATTTTTGTCAGGCCAGAGAGGCAGCTCCGGAAGCTGAGGACAGTGTTATTGTGGTTTTGTATTACTTTTTTAAAACAAAGCAGGCAAAGATGGACATTTCTGGCGATAATTTCAATGTTTTCTCTATAAGTGTGTAGTTTATCTAACCACTATGGCAGATTGTTTGGACTATTTGAAATAAATGAGCATCAGAATTGTGTAAAAAAAAAAAAAAAGTGGACCTTTTCAACTGGCTGACTGGCTAAATGACTAATCTCGTACTGCCGGCCAACTCTGCAGAGCAGAATGATCTGACTGCACCTTACTATCATTCTGCTATGGGGGAAAAATGTTCCGGTTTATTTGTATTTCTGTAAACCAGTCACAGTTGTCGTGGGCGGGGCTAAGCGAAGGATGCTGCTTTGGCTTCCCTCAAAAGAGCGTAATTGTTTTGGTGGAGCGTTTGCATGCAGGCAGACGAGCACGGTGATTAAGATGGATAAAAATTAGCTCGGTGCACAACCAAATCCTTCTCAGTGTGGTAGGTTGCTGGCCTGGAGGTGGTTGTTGTTGTTTCCCATTGCAAAGACAACTAACACGCAGATAGTGGCCAATGGCAGGCTTAAACCTGCGTCCTACATCCAGTGAGTCAGACTAAACAAATACAAACTAAATTCACCATAGCTGATTTGCCCTCTGGCTCTTGATTGTAAATGTGCTATAAGGGAAATGTGGACATTTATTATGTTTACAAATGTGATTTTAAAAATACAGGAAAAATGTGCTTATACCATACAAAACACATTTATTTTTTTTATGTATACCACGGAATCAAATGACTCACTGTTATGTGAAAGGGTTACTATGGATCCCACTGTGAATCAACACCTCGTTTTGCAGCTTTGCGCAGCTATCACTTTCTTTTAGCAGATCAGCAGAGCATCAAAAATAACTGAACACATCTTTAACCTCCGGGATAAAAAAAAAAAAAAAATAAAATAAATCATTCGCTTGCATTAACGAGACTAAAGATGCTGGAACATCTTGGATTGGACTCTAATTTGCAGCCACTTTAAAGTGCGGTCAAAAGTGCGATATCACTGAAACCCAGCGTGAACCCGGTGTCTAGTACAGAATACTGAGTGTAAAAATATGCTGGTAAAAACCACTTAAGTGTTAATGTGACACACAACATTTCTCTAAATACCGTATGAACCGAGAGGAACGCTAAGATGTACATAAAAGCGAGCACTTGGAGCTTTCTCAGCTGAACAGAAATCCCTACAGTCACTGTTTTCTGATGAGAATACCTGAGAGGCTGCAGCAGTCGAGAACAATGCAGACTGAGGCACAGACAACACCGAGGTGAGAGGAGACTGCAATCAGACAGCCGTGTTCAGAGCAAGACTGAGTTTGGGAGCAATTTCTATTATTGTATTTTAGTAATACTTGGTGATATAACAGTCTATTTGCAACTCTGTAACAGATTCACACAGGATTTAGGGGAAAAAAAGTGGTTCCTCTGTCCTGATGTTTGGTGCTGCAACATTGTGTTATGTTAATGGAGCTAAAAGTAGAAACACTGTGTCGTCGACATCCCATTGAGTCTGTTAGTAGCAGTGTCTCAAATCTAATCACAAGCGCTCCGACATGCTGATGAGAGAAAGCTAATAAATACATGGAGGGAGAAGACGTTTCAACTGGCAGCGAACGAGCTGGCGGAAATATTTGCCTTTTACGTGTCAAGTGACATATTAAAGAAAACCTCTCCTCGGGGTTGAGTATGATATCAAAGCAATGCAAGTCTTAATTAGAATACTTTATTAGAATAATGTCTTGCTGTTTAAAAATGCATTTGATACATTTCCAAGCAGAAATAAAGCAGAAAGTTCAGCCACGGTCCACTTTTTAAAATCTCCTTGATTGTTTAGTAAATGAACAGATGACATGATGCGACTGCGACGCCTGTTTGGCCACGTGACTTCACTTTGCATTTTATTTCATGCAGTGACTATTTAATTTAGTCATTTTTTTTACATTTCTTTTGATGCCATCCTCTCGCATTTCAAGGAGAGTAACTCTCAAATGGATGAGATCCAATTTGTTGTCCCCTGAGCCTGTTTGCTGTTTGAACACATACTTCATATGCTCTGTTAAATACCAACCACAAATAGCAGTAAATTTGATGGCTTCAGTTTAGTAAATTGGTTGAAGCAAGCTATTTCAGTAATCCCTTCCTCTATTTTTGCGCCCCACCATTGCTGTTTATCAAAAATAATTGGGTCACATGAACTAAAATCTCTTATTGTGTCTAGTCAAATTCTTATGTGCACAGTTGGCGGAACAGTGTCATCAGTTTTTATTTAAACATGCGCCTGCTTGAGTTCCTTGACAGCTTATTAAACAGTATGAGTCACTGCGAGTCTCAACATAGCGTCCTATCAAATATTTCTCAAAAGAGTGAAATATTTAACTCATCTGATCATTGATAACCCTTTTTTAGAAACTGGCAAGTCGTGATGAACAGGAAATTAAATATCAGTAATTATTTACACTTGGTATCTGCATAGTAAATCCTCTGATATAATGCCGTTCCTTAAAGAAAAACCCTTGAAGTACAACACACAAGACAACAAAGATGTTTTTAATGTGTGAAACTGCAAAGACAGAAGCCACAGTAAGTCAACGGGGCCATTATCCCCTCAGGTGCTTGACTTCCTCTCAAATCTATTTAAATGTCACAAGTTTTCCACTTTTGCCTTGAAGGCTAAAAAAAAAAAAAAGCTGTAAATATGCTGTGAGTGGTCAGACATTGACCTGTGACGTATTTCACTGAAGGAAGAGTTTGTGTGATTTTTTTATTTTTTTTATTTTGGCAGAGACTAAAGCAATGCTTCCTGTAAATCACAGGTTAACTTTTATGACCCTGTAAGCTCTTCCAGTCAATTACACAATGTCCAAGCTTTTCTACCTCCATAATGTAGCTGTAGGGAGCTGCGCCAGCAATCTTGGGCTCAGTGTTTCCGCATGACTCACAAAGAGCAGAGTTTTGGCAGAGATGATCATTTATGGGATAGGCTGTCTCTATGTTGAACAAAGCTGACAAAGCCAGGTGGCTACTAAACTAAAACTCTTGGGACTGTCAACCATACGTTGTGATATGACTTAAAATAATTAGAATAACAGAAAGAAAACTTAATTTTATGAAAATAAATTCTATTGATATACAACTCCAAACTTTGCAGTTGAAATCTACGTTACAAGCTTAAAAGTGAATATATTACTGTAATTTCCGGACTATAAGCTGCTACTTTTTTCACACGCTTTGAACACTGATGTGGCTAGTTTATGGATTTTTACGATTTTTACAAATTTTCCTCAAAACGAAATCGACACAGAGAGCGACAACGAAAGAGAGACTGAGGAAGTGTGATGAAGTAATTCTGAGGCTGTTCAATTCCAACACTGAAGAAGACGACTTTAGTGGTTTTAGTGCGCAGGAGGAAGATGAAGACAGCGATCAATGACTTTTCCTGGTAGAATACTGTATTTTTTATTTTCTTAACCAGTCGTGTTACAGGCACTGTTGGGAAAAAAGTCTTACAGTACGTATTTGTGTATGTTAGTAGTCGGTATTTAATTAAAAGTTAAAAATATCTTTTTGTGTTAATATCTCATGTTACAACGTGGACACCTACGGCTTACAGACAAGTGCGGGCTATATATGTACAAAGTTTTTTTTCTTTTTAAAGTTAGTGAGGGGGGTGCAAGGTGGCTCGGTGTTTAGCACCGTTGCCTCTCAACAAGAAGTTCGCCGGTTCGCGTCCCGGTGAGGACACCTGGGATCTATCTGTGTGGAGTTTGTATGTTTGCAAAAGAAATGTCAATTTCAATGGGACTCACCTGGTTAAATAAAGGTTAAATAAAAATAAAACTGTTCTCCCTGTGCAGTGTGGGTTCTCTCCGGTTCTCCAGCTTCTTCCCACAGTCCAAAAACATGTTGAGGTTAATTGGTGATTCTAAATTGTCCGTAGGTGTGAATGTGAGTGTGCTTGGTTGTCTGTCTCTAAGTGTAGCCCTGTGATAAACTGGTGACCTGTCCAGGGTGTCCCCTGCCTTCACCCTAAGTCAGCTGGAATAGACTCCAGCCCCCCGCGAGGATTAAACGGTGTATAGATGATGGATGGATGGAAGTTAGTGGGTGCGGCTTATATTCAGGTGCGCTCAATAGTCCAAAAATTACAGCATATTTGTTTCACTGGGTGATACTAAAATCATCCATGTTGACTGGAATCATGAAGATGAACAGCTTTAATGGAGTCCAAAGAGACACTGCTGTGAACAAAACTTCCATCCATGAGGTTTCACTGACTCTGATTGCAACTATCACTTCTTTATGAGGATGTAGAACATATTTTGGTTTGTAAAAGCTGAAATATCCACCATCTAATGCAGATGGACACATGCTGCAGGAACATGTAAGGTGAACTGTACAAGCAGACCTGGTATTTAAGTCAGGTAAGACCTTTTCATAATGTTAATAACTCTACTTTGACTGCATTAAGCAGTTTAGCGCTTACTCATTTCTACATACAGCAGGTAATTCTAGGATGTTGTATAATGGTGGAATGTGATTATGCAATAATAAGCCAGCAGGAGGGTGGGTTCAGTCAGGACTTGGATTTGACCCACTGAAGGCAAAAATCAGTGAAAGACCTTGTTATATGAACTCCTACATTCAAGTTGTCTCAGTTATACAAAATGCAACTTTGTCAATATGTAATATTACGATTGAATGATTGTGATCGTGGTTTTGAAAGAGTCGTTTATCTGTACAAGCTGTGCTAAATTTGATGTTTGATGCTTACACCTCGACTCCTTCATACTCATGTCTTTCACATGCAGTACAGTTTCTTTAATGGAATAATTTCTAATGTGCCATATTTAAATTGACATGAAATATACATATCAACAAAGAATCTGTGGATTTTAACCCTCTAATGGTTTTGGAACGACAGTTTCATCTAAAAAAAACAAGTGTTATATTTCATCAAAATCAGACTAGTCTACGAGTCTCATTTAAAATGTTGCCAAAAAAAAACAACAGTTTGCACTAATCAAATTTTGTAAAAATAATAATAATAATAAAAAAAAATCTGCACTCGAAGACACAGATGTGAAGTCATCAGTGGCTTAACTGTGACCAACAGCCACTTGACAAAAAATAAATCAGGGACTTTTCAGCTGAACTGGATTGAACCACAGACTATGTTTACACAGAGCATTTTTTTTTTGTTGATTTATGGTATTCTATAGTGTACTGCACAGAAGATATTGTTAAATTATTTCAAGCCATGGTTTTGCTGTTTTCATAGAGGTGCAGAAAAATGAATCCACAGTGAGTAAAAATGTGACAGGAGCAAAAAAAAAAAAAAAAAGAACACCCAGGAACTTGAGATTCAGAAAGTTCAAGTAAAGAATGTAGCTGTCATTTAGGTCTGTTCACACAGCTAACAAATAAATGTGAGCTCAGCCTTTCAAACTGCAGTCTGTTGTATATGTCAGCCTTAAAATCTGTAGGTTTCTGGCAGAGTGGACAAAAGGCTCAGCAGCCAAGTTTCTTGGAGATATTGTGAGACCATTAATTTTAAAAGGTCCAGACCCGGTCATGTCTCACAAGTCTATTCCTGGTAGACCGTCATGTTATGAACAGCAATATGTTTTCTTGAGCCCTTGTCCCGGGGCGCGAGATTAAGTCTGAACCTCTAGCCTGGATTATCCTTGTGGCCTTTGGGACACACTCATAATCGTGGATGACTCCACCTGAAATGAAGGTCAAAAGGAAAATAGGATTTGATTGAGCACTTAAACTTCCAGTTTTGTTACACTATAGTACAGAGTTCTTTTCTCCCCACACATTCACATGGGTTTTAGATTTAACTCCACAGAAAGAATCAATAACATTTCCAAAACATGTACAAGGATTATTGTTAAAAGTTTCAGATTTTTTTAATAAGACAGAGGAATCTAAACTCGAGTTTGCTACAGTCTGCTTCAGGTCTACACAAAGCCTCCATCCTACAGTTTAGCATCATTTGATAATTAATACAAATGTCACCCTCTTCTTTTGAGAAAATAGAAAGCCATTGTAGTTTTGACACAAATAAAGTAAAAGCTACACACAATGCTTGCTAACTGGCATATGAAATAGGGGAGGAAGACAGCTGCTGTCTAGTGCAATGTTACTGTACCTTGCCGGCATGCCTGGAGGCTACAGGCTCAATTTACGCTCTGCCGTGCTTCCATGGGAATTAAACAATTCAAAAGAAAATGTTGACTTACAAATTACCAGCGACGGTGGGTTCCACTCCGCAGAAAGCTGACGGGTTCGAGAGCCGCGGTTACGTGAAGCCGCGTCAGGTGGAATTTCATGTATTTGTTCAGTGTGTGGGGGGTGTCATTGTGTGTCGACTGACGGGGTTGGAACGGGGTGGGAGGACGTGGAAGACGACCAGAGAAAAAGACGCGGGAACGGCTGTGCCACGCTGAGTTAAAATCACTGATTGTGCTTTTTAACGCTGTATTGTTTGTGTCATTTCATGCAAAGTCATACATTTGTCACATTATCTATTTATGGATGAAATGACACTGAAGTGAACAAAAACAGGAAATGTACCAGTTGAGAATATGCACATGGTCACGTAGACATTTGCAAGAACTTTCTCTCTTTGCGTCACACACACACATGCATGCCCAAAAGCAGGCAATGAATATGCTAAAACAATTATCTGTAACTGCAGAGGTTAACCAATAATTACACACTCCATATGTTTACAGAAAGAAGGGATGAGAAATGAGCATCATTCTGGGTGATTTTGGTGATGAAACAATGACCTCGAGGTAATTAGCACAGATGTTTACAGCAGACTTGGTAAATTGCTCGCTGTATATGAATATCAATGTTCTGAGGCACAAACCAACCAAGAGATACTAGCTGTCTGACAAGTTTTCTATATTCCTTCCACTTTGTTTCTTCTGAGTCAAATAATGAAAAAAAAAAAAAGAAAAAGCATCTGATCAGTAAAACACACAACTCTCCTTTTAACGCTGGTTTCTTGGGATATAAAGTTGACCTTCTGGGCCGGTTGCACAGACGCAGAAGAAGACAAAGGTGGGAGGAGGAGATTTGTTAGGCTTTCATGTTGGGCGAGATAAACAAAGCAGCAGATTGCGGTGTTGTGTGTGTGTGTGTGTGTGTGTGTGTGTGTGTGTGTACGTGAGACGAACTCCACCAACTAATACTGGTGGTTACAAAACACCATCCTGCCTACATATTTGTTTGTGTTTTCACATTGTAGTCACATTTTCATTTGTTTTAATGACTTCGATGATGGCTCCTAGTGAAGCACGAGGCTTGTTATTTCCTCCGAGTTGTGCTGATGTATTGGTTTGACCTTTGATATTGGCCAGCCATGCCATTTACCACCCGCATGATTGAGAGTCCTCCCTGACCACCGCTAGATGAAAACCACAAAAAAGAAAAAAAAAAAACTGCAATCAGATAGTACTTTGGTTGAGAATGTTATTATTATTGTGGGTTTTTTTTCTGCAATCCTAAAACTATCTCTAACAATGATATGAGTCCATTTCTGATTTCAGAAAGTTAGCTGAATTATTTATCGTTGGTGGCTCCTGTCCAAAATTCACAACACATGGACAATACTGGTGCATCACTGGAATCAGTCTGTATTTAATATAGTTACATTGTGTACACAGTGTACATTCATGTGTGCAACATTTATACATACTGGTGAGAAGGTTTATCCGTAGGCAGCCTTTTGAAATTCCATCCGAGATGATGTGATGCGCATCAGACTCGCCTCAATTGCAGAAGAAAAATTCAAATAGCGGCAGTTTCTACAGGATGTTGGGAGGAGTTTAATGATCCTTTGAACTTGTAATTGGAGCTGAACAACTGCGTACCAGTATGTAATCTCTCTCGACTGGAATCCTTTTCAAGGTTAATAAAGATCAACAACATGTTTGTTTTTTTTCGTTGCTTATCTAAGAGGACAAGCTGCTGGATCTCACTGCTGACTGAAACTATTACCTGCTTGAAAAAGATATTAATCGGAGGCAAGAAGAAAAAAAAAGGTTTGCCGTCTACAATTCTTGGTGATCAAAAGTGAACAAGAAAGGATCAGTTTTAAGAGACACCGGAGCAATGTGAGAATCGATGCATTAAAGCCATTTAAGACGGAAAAACACATGAATTGTGACTTTTTTAAAGTTGCTGTAAGAAATTATTAAAGGCCCAATTCGAATCGTTGTTACAAAAAAGGAATTCAAAAAGCCGATTTAAATAAAACGGCTAGTTTCTACAGGACAATGTAAAAGTAGCTAAGCGTTAAATTGTTATTTTTAAGTCTCGGTGCTAAGATGCTGAATTCAAGTTCCAAAGCTATTACCTGAACTTACTCATTCGGTTTAACATCCCCAAAAAGAACAGTCAGCAAGAGAGGCTAGAATGCTTCTGTGCTCTCTGTTACACAGAAAGCAAACAGCAGCTTGAACACCATAATATACATTTAACTCTGGTGCACAGTGCAGGATGTAATAGATAATGACTATAGAGGACAAACTATTGATTTTCAGGTGAGATCAATAGATGATGCCAGCAAGCACATTTGGCTTTGTGTAAGTTTGTAACACTGGACAACTTGTTGAAACAAATGGAGGACAAAAGCAGCTTCCTGCTATCAAGGTAAAGCAGATAAATGGCAGTAAGTATGGAACATCTGCTAGGGAAGGTATTTTATTTTCTGTTTTCCTTAACTTGCTACTTTCTGTAGACTGTTACTCAAAGCCACAATCACAGTAAAGCAAATAAATGAGCTATCAATGATCAATGACGAGGTGTGTTTTCTTCTTGCATGTTTTTTTCCCCCACAGTCGTGATTTTCTTACACTTACCGTTATCATCAAATTATCTTCAAACAGCCCCCTACAGAGCGTAATGTCCGTTCCTCTCTTAAAACAATACCACATAATGGCATATTCCAATAATGAGGACCACAAAAGCACACTTCTTGCACTTATTCTAAATTGCTCTGCAGCAAATGAAGCTTAACACGGCATGACTGGACCAATAAGCTTAATGTTAATCTTGTGCTATTATAAGTATGAAAGGCTGCTGGTAAAAGTCATGTCTGTTATATTGGACACAAAGGGCTCTTCATGGTGGAAGCAGCAATCAGACAAGGGGTTTTTGAAATGCGCCGTTATCAATGTGTCACGTGCAATCAGAGCGCAATCAATTCATTTGAGTTACAAAGACAATACATCACGGCGCATTCAGACGAAGACACAATACATGCAAATTTTCTCATTAACGAGTTTTATGGAAGAGTTTAATTTTTGGAGTGCACTTAAACTAAACAATCTCAGTGCTGACAAAAAAACTATATTAAAAATGAATAATAGAGCATCATTCAAACTTTGCAAGTTTTTGTAATCGGAAGATTGATGATCTCATTAAAGCTCTATATTAGTATTGTTGTTTTATTTGTATTCTTTACCCATTGAGCTCCATCAATCTCTTCCCAAAGCACTCCACGAGTCTTCAGATTCATTTCCTACCTTTGAGACGGCAATTGGTTCCATTTCATTTCACAGTAAATGTCCTCAAAGTGGGAAATCAATCAGATTAAACATCTTGATTAACGTTAAAAGTGTCATTTCTCACTTTTGCTGTTGGAATTAAAGCCCATTGTCACCTCTTTAGAGCTCTAAAAACCTCAATAAACGATGACACGCCTTCATGTTTTTTCTAAAGTAAATATTATTTTATGGATCGCTATCATGTAAAAAATTCTTGATTTTAGGCTTTAATCAGTGTCGTCTCACCAAGCATCTCAGTCAGCATCTTCACAGTCAGGCGTCACACATGTGTACTTACGGTCGTTGCAGAACGGCCCCCCGTAGGTGGTCATGGTGCAGTCACAGGAGAAGCCCTCCCACAGCTGCAGACACACTCCTTGGTGGTGGCAGGAGTCCTCTGTGCAGGTGGTGCTGGGACCTGCGGGGTGTTTACAGCACATTTATCACGTGTCCTTTTCCCCATTTTATTTATGCACCTCCACTGCTATCCAGAGGGAATAAATGAAACAACAGTAATAATGCAACGGTGAGCCATTCATTAACAGCAAAGTAAAACTGAACAATCTCATATTAGAATGTATTCATGTGTTTTCTTCATGCTTCTGAGGATAAGAGCTGCAAAATGACAACAACAGCAGTTTAACCAAAGTGATAAAAAAACAAACAAAAAACTGTTTGTCTTTGCAACTGCTTTCGACCTCTAACTTAAGGAGCAAAAATTTTGGACAATCCATCTGCTTCTTACGTGGCTCATGCTGGCAAAGATTGCATGCCTATTAATTACAGCGAAAATCAAGGGGAATGCAAAGAGCTGTTTTCTCTTGAGTCCCACTAAGCCACAGCTAGCTTTAACTGTATTCAGATTGACTCAGAATTTCATTTTCAGTCACATTCTCGAGGTGGATAAATGCTTTTTATTCTTTCTGGTGAACCTTAATCCACCACAGCTTTTCTGCCACAATCATTTTCTAATGCTTGAATCTTTTTTACTAACCAGCAAATGGTGTAAAATCGACTTTGCCAAGTCATGCTACAAACAGAAAGATGGTTTTTGAGACTCCATGACCTTTATCCAAGAGTCATCGCCAAACTTTTGGGTACACTTATATAACAATTCTGTCATAACCAGTGTAGTGTTTCTTCTGTTAAAGTAATGGCTACCTGGGGAGATTATTTGAGCTTTTTAAGTCTTGGCAGATTTCCTCAGTCTGTTGAGTGCTTTCTTGTTAGAGCGCAACAAAAACAGCTGGACACCTTTGCTCCGGATTGATGTTATTACATGTTAGCATGTTTAATCAAGAAGAATAAAACTGCTGAATGTGTTCACTGGTTATTCAGAACGGAGCATTCGACACAGCTGTTTAACAGTTCGGCAAATGTAGTGTAATTAAAGCTCAGCGAACCAGCAGCTCCCCCGGTTTTCGTGTACAGGATGCTGCGACAACAAGGAAATCAGATTACAAGGAATGATTCGCAGGTGTTTCCGATGTCCTCACCTCCACAGCCGCGCTCCACCTCTCCCACCTTGTGGAGGGCATCTGCCAGCAGGTCAGGGAGTCTTCCGTTGAGGTCCACAGATGCCAGGCAGCCCTTGTATCCTTCTCGGGATGCTATTAACCTGGGCAGGCTGCTGTACATGCTCTTACCAACACCTCCGACGTACAGCTCTCCTGTAGGATACGGATGATGATCAAGAGAAAAATACATGTTGGTGCATGTATTTAGACATATATTGTATTCAAACACTCCAGAAAATAAACTGTGCAAGACAATTCCAACTTCAGAGGAGAAGAAAATGAATGAAGAGTTGAATATAGTTTTTTGGGCAAACATAAATATCTAATCTCCTGCGTTACTAACTGCAACGAGTATTCACAGCCTTAAGTCACCTTTCAAATCCAGGTTGCGTGCCCCGTTTGCATGTTGCGTGACAGTGCGGGAATCGATCTTAAGGATGTGCACGTTGTTGTTGTCTCGGGAGATCACCACATTGTGCCACTGGTTGTCATTGAGTGGCTTGTCAGAGTTTCCCTTCATTAGCGACGGTCCATTTCCCAAGTCGAAAACATAATGGATGTACCTACAGCACGGAACAGATGTTTACATTCAATATTGCTTATCTATAATTGTTTCACCACATTCCATACGCCATTTACAAAACAGCATTACCAGTTTTGTGCACGGGTTGTTTAATAGTACAAACACGTCACTTGTGAGACTGGTATATGATTAAAACATTGTTTATATTATTCTAAATGCATGTCTACTCTTCTGTTTTGTGTTTTTCAAGCATTCTGTTCACATGCATACAAATCTACACTGAAATTATGTAAACAACACAGTAGGTCCTGAAGCACATCAATATGTTGTCATTAAATCCAATCATCAGATGAGTGCACTTACAAAAAACACATCTTAATGGAATCAAAGTTGAGCAACATACATGAATAAGCCGCCACACTTCACACTTAACAGTTAGCAGCCGGAAATCTATGACAGAAGTGTTGGAAGCCATTTTTTGTCTGTGTTGTCTGTGTGAGCTTCTGCTGCAGGCTCCAGAGCTGAACGAGGCCTCCTGCTGACTAATTGCTTACTGGGAGAAAGTCTGTGCAAGGTCTGACAGTGGGAAGATACAATTGCTGCCTCGCTCGCTCTGTTGCAACAACCTTCCTCTGCTGTTTCGCTCTTCAACAACAACTATTTAGGATGAATAAAACATTTGGAACATATTTGTGTCGGTGTCAAAATGCCAAATGTGCTTAAATATGCGAGTGACTCTGGTTTTTGAACTCGTGCCACCTCTTGCAGCTCGCCTCCCTTTAACAAAATTATTTATGATGAACAAATGATTTTAAAGCCATTCGGTGTCTCTCTATAGTGCTGCAGGCTGATGGATTCAAGACATGACTCATGATTGGGTAATTCTGAGCTCAGGAAAGAAGAAAAGCTCCTGTTCTTGTGGCTTAAGTTTTGCAAGACAAATACTGTTGCACTGAAATAAAAGACTACAAAGGAACAAATTAGGTATACAGTATATAAATAGTTTATGCTTCTGCCAAATAGCCCTTTTTTCTTTCCTCAGTCGAGGACTGTATGTAGATTGTAGCAAAGTAGCACACTTACCCTTTGACTAGCTCCACCACAATGAAGTCGCTGCCATCTCCGGAGTTGTACAGTATCAGGCCATCAGGACTAGTGGTCTTGAACTGGAAAAACAGGTGCATGGAGGCGTAGGCCTGTAAAGTGGAGAAAGCCAAGTAGCTGGCTTGCGTCAGAAAAGTTACAGGATTGGCAACAATGTGCCTCATGCCAAATCGAGCATTCAGCTCGCAGTAGGAGATGTCTCCGTTCTTGCACTGGTCCAGATAGAGCATCCCGTTGAAGGAGAGCGCTTGCAGATGGCCGATGAAATTGGAAGGCATCACGGAGATAAAACGGCGCTCCGTCATGATCCCCGTCTCGATGTTGTTGAACTCCAGGCGGGTATGGGCGCCGGTCATGAGGCCTGAGGAGGGAAACACTCCGCTCAGATTGCAAATACCTCTCGATATCTCTGCTGCTGTTACTACAGCTCCTTTATCCCTACTTTACCTTCCACAGTCACGTTGTCTACAGAGAGCTGCAAGTTCTTCCCACGCCGCACCACCTTCACTGTGTGCCACTCGTTGTCATTCAGCTTCTCGCCTACTAGGAGTATCTCTGGTCCCTTGCCTAAGAGGAGGAAAGCGTCAAGTGACAATCATACCACATGAGCTCAGTATACACTCTTTCCACACAAAGCTCTCGACAGGAGAAGCACTCTCAGGGAGCATACATTCATTTACTTATCAGTCACGCACACGGCCACAAACATTCACCAAGCAAGCAATAATTTGCATATGCTCAATACGTAGGAAAATGTGACAAAGAAAACTACAACAATAGAGCCTATTCTAAACCGAATGTTTAAAACGTACTGAAATAGCATGCCATCTGGTGTCCCCTTTATAGGGTCATTTGAGTGATGTCTGTTGGGGAAACACGCATCTAGAGACCCGGTTCAAACATATATCTTTAAGTTTCAAAATTTCTGCACTATCCTCTGCCTTTTTTTTTTTCCTCCACTGGTTTCAAAATAGGTCACAGTGCAGAAGCTTGCCACTGCAGCACCGTCATCCCGAATCAGTGCCTATGCAACAGGCTGACACGGCAGTTCAAAGGAGTTCTGTCATCGCTTGGGAAACTAATTGGCCATGCCTAAGCTGACTGCGCCTTTAGGGGTTTGTCTGTCTAATTGAGCTCAGGGTGCAGGAGAATTACAGGGGACGTACAGAGGGCAATAAATGGAAAACATCAACTGGTTTCCGAACACTTCACTGTTTCATCCTCGGGGAAATAAAACGGTGACTACAGACTTTGTCCAGGGCATATCAAGTGTCTTCAGAGCACGCCGCGTGATGCCAACATCCACCTGGTGAATATTGACTACGCAAACCAGACAGATCAATCACATCAAATCGTGCTCTCTTTACACTTGATGGATTTACTTAGATAATGGAAAACAAACCACTCGCTGGAATCATGTCCAACACAAAAACAGAAATGTTTACCTTGTAAATCACTATCATGAAAACAGAGGTACTGACAAGATTTGCTGCAGTGAAAGAGGAGATAGTGGAATGCAGGGTAGTCGGGACTATTCATCTTATCTGTGCTTCTCTGAGCGGAGCCGAGCTGCTATATAAACCCATTCTACATTCTACCAGCAAAATAGAAAAAGATATACATTTCAGTGGAACCTTCACAGACGTTACCCCTCAAAGCCTGTTTACGTGTCTTTTAAAAGACTGCTGCATATGTAGGGAAAAAGGCCAGATCAATGGAGGATACAATCTTGTTTAAGTCGTGTCAATCGTATCAATACAGAAAGAAAAAAAAAAAAAAAGGAACCTTCACTTTAGATCTTGTGCTGAGCATTCCTCTTAGTGCTGCAGTATTTACACATGCGAGCTTGCATACAGCGACCATTTTGGTAGAAAACACATTAAGAACATTGCTCACTGTTTAAGAATTTAACAGAGAACAGCAAGAAGAAATGCATCATGTTTGGCAAATTATTATGAAAATATATTCAGAAGTGCCATATTAAAAATACATTCCCCTCATAAATGATGACATATTTTACATTGTGTCACACTGGCTGCTTTTGACAATAAAAAAAGCATTTGTGCTGATAACAACATCAGAGAACCTGCCCTGATATTAGTTGGTATCGGATTGTATGGTGCTGCCTGCTGCAGCCTTTTGTGGCTTCACAGAGCTCTGATATCACTTCAATCTCCATCACTTGGGGGTGAAGTTTGAAAATGAATAACATCCAGGGGGTGTACATTTAGCAAGCAGCTCACCTAAACTACAGGCTACATTTGTAATACAATATTATTAGATAATTTTTTTTTACAGAAATTGTCCACGATGAGTCAAACAATGATTGTGGAATTACTTTCTAAATTGAACATTAACCCTCTCAACCCCAAAACCAGCTGGTGGGCATGAAAGGCCATGATTAGACCATCTATCAGACCCAGAAACGATAAAAACAAGAACAATTTACAGACTTTCAACTTTTTAAAAATTCACTCATAATGTGTCATCTTCATGAACCAGGTTCTATAAAAACATAAAAATTCTGTGTTCCTTGGCACAACTAAGAAACTACGACGAACGCAGCTGCAACCAACAACCACACGCCAAGAATTCAGCTACTCTTCAGTTGAACTTGGCTGAACTGCAGGCTGTGTTTACACCGAGCAGATCGGAGACAAGTATGGAAACAAATTAGAAATAGGAAGTAAAAAAGTATGTAGAACTGCCGTTTTCGTTTTCAGTTTTGGTAACACCTGTGGGCACAAAAAAAATGCTGTGAATGTTGTGTTTTTTCTTCAATTTTCATAAAATAAAATCAACTAAACTCAGCTTTCATTTTCTGTCCTGTTATGATTTATGGCCTTATACCCGTTTCATCCTGCACAAAAGACATTTCTGACATTTCTCTACTTCTGGCCATGGTTGTGGTGTTTCCGTAGAGGTGCAAGACTTTATATTACAATGAAAAATGAGGACACAGTGACAGGAGCACAAATACCGAGGAACTGCTTGGTGTTCAGAGGGTTAATAATTATTTGCACAACTGATAGCATTAATTGTAGTCACAGTCTTTGATATGAAAGTGGGGTCATAATGAATCGTGTCTCTCAGTAAATATTAATGAAGTACACACAATAAAACTGCATTTCACATTAGGGACAGTGATCTATCTCCAACACTGCAGGGTATTAAAATGATGGAATTATAATGTGTGTTCCCACAGACATCTGACTGTAAACCCTTTGAAATGTGGCCTCCTTTCAAGGTACCTTCGCTTCACAAGCTCAGCTTCCAGAGGCTCGAGAGCAGGCCGCACATGTAAAGGGTCTATTTTGTCCAGTTTGATCCTCAGTTAAAATTGAATTTGATTAATACTTTCAAACAAAGATAACTTCAAAGGCATGGTGCAGTTATACAGGTCAGCATTATGAGTGAGCCGAGACTTTGAACGCAGGATGTGCGTGTTAATCAAAGCATGTTATGGTAATTTTGTAATTTTGTGGAACAAATGCCTCATTTCAGGAGTGTGCAGTGTACCATTATTCCCCAGATTCCAGAGAATTAATCAAGAGCATTGTAGCAACATTTGCTCTTACAGCTATTACCCTCCCACTGTGTATCCAGTTGTGGACAGCTTCCAAGCAGCTGCTGCAGATGGGCTGTCTCTCTGATACCTTCAAAAACCAAGCTAGACTCGCACGACATCGTGCCTGAGAAGAATTCTTGATCCCGCAATCAAGTCGTAAGGTAATCCTTTAAAGCAGTCATAACAAATAGATATATAACGATATTAGAGCGCTGATTTGATGATGCAAATGATGCTGCAATTTAAAATTTCACTCCAATCCAACCTTTAAATCTAATAATACAGCATTCCTTGTCACATCTGCAGTGTAAAGCTTTTTCAGAGGCCACTGGTGCAGCATAGATTCAGTGCAATGGATCCGGAAGATGCTTAATTTTGCACACATGCAGCACATATTTTCTGTGGACAGTGCATGATGGTAGAATGCCATCTGCTGGTAGAGAGGGCAATTTCCTAGGCAGATATCAAAATGAGCCACATTCAGCGTATCTGCTTTTTACACAATTATATATCCTTTCTATCGGGTGCAATGAACTATTTAAAATTGTTGAATCGCTTACCTAAAATACTTAAAAAAAATGTTTTAAATCGCATCCCTGCAGGGAGGTCGCTGAATTAATTTTCCTGTCCAATCATCCACACACATGAAAGCAGACACTCTACTTACCTTGATTAGAGAGACACAATCCACACAACATAACGGACAGTTGATTTGGCTCGTACATGTGTTATAAAAACAAAAAGGGTCTATATAGCCTCTAAATCTCCACCTCAGATCAGTAGAGTAACATGAGACAGAATTACAGACTGTGGGACATTGATTCTTCAGTTACACATGATTAAATGTCAAGATATGCTCGAGAGTACATAAACTGTTGTTGCAATGGGATCCTTTCATCTCAGGTGCTCGTAAATACGATGTAATGACTAATGTTCAGGTTGTCCCGCAAATCATTGGGAAACTGAATGTGAGCATTTAAACGTCTTCATTCTAGAGTATCCAGGAATTATTCATACATGAGGGCTGGAAACAAGCTTTCAGCCGGCACTCGATTATAGTGATAACTTTTATAAGCATTCATAAGCCTCCTCTGTATAGGATGATCTAAATCAGAGAGCTGTTCACCTCTCCGCAGGCAATAGCTTTTATCTGTTTCTCACACCGCTGTATTCTCAACCAAAACTTAAATTGCCTGTCTCTCGCTATCAGGTGAGCGCAACAATCTGCATCATAAATCCAGCCATTATTGACCTAAAGTCCTACGCCCGAGTATAGAATACCAGAAAGTCAATTCTGTTAATCAAGAGGAAGATCTTCTCTTGGTATTCATGCGAATTTGAAAGAGCGGAAATGTATAAATACGCCACACTTCCTGAAGCGTATTTGACGGATGCTCTTTTTTCTAATTGTCGTGCTCCTCAGAGTGTTTGTATAATTCAGTTTCTGTGTTCAATGATTTTAGACATTATATATGTTCATCCTGCAATATATGGCACATCTGGTCCTGGATTCCTCTTGCAATTAAAATCTTTAGCAGGAAAACAAGTGTTTGTCGATGTATGATGAGTGGTTTGATTCAGACGCTTGCTCTATTTGAAAGATTTATCATAAAAAAATGGCATCTGGCGAGGAGATTTACTCAAACTGGGTATGATCCGCCACACTTTCTCTCCTGAGATGGGAAGAACGGTTTGCAACAAATTGTAATCTCTTTCCAGATTTAAGGGAAAAAACAAGTTTTGTTGATGGCTGACAGTCTGGTCTCATACTTAATTACTGATCACACATGAAGTTAACCTCTAAGTTCACCTCAGTTCTGTCGCTGCAGTCTGATTACGCTCAAACAAAATCTTTTTTTCCCCCTCCTCTAAACAGAGAGTGAGAACCGCTCTTCTCACTAGAGACAATTGCCGGTTATACTTGAACTGTACCCAATTATCAGCATGCGAGCAAATTAGTCACAGGCAAATGAATGACACACTCATTGGCAGCACAACAGCAGACTACTGTATGTCAAATTTAGCTACATTTGATTAGAACATTATTACATTGAAATAATGAGAAAATGTGTAATTTAAATTGTTGGATTTCATGAGTATAGCTCTGAAAAGGATCCAATTATGTTCGACTGTACAGCAGCTTGACACAGTGAAGTCTTGTTCTTATCTTTAGAATGATGCTTGTGAGAAAGATAACAGCAACAGTAAACAAAGAGAATTGTGGGGCAGAGAAAAAAAACCTGTTCTGCTCCATAAGGGAATAGAGACAAGAGGCATATATGACAGTTGTCTAAATAAGGGTACAGTAAATAATCATAGGAGACACTTACTGAGATTACAGTCTATCCTGATACAATCTGGTGAGAGAGAGAGTGAGATGGTGAGATTAAAAGAAAAAAAGAACAGCACAAAAGAGGAGAATATTTCACATCCTTCAAGGTACATTCTGCAGACAGTTCAGTGCTTTTCAGAGCCCACCATCCGGGGACAGCCTCGAGAGTCTAAACCGCCACTTTCCTCCCTGCTGTTTACTTAACATTAGAAGAAGAAGAAGAAAAAAAGTAACCGTGTGTGAAAGGAAAACCTCAGCATGTGTCTGGCACAGTTGGAAGTCCAATAGACCGGCTCAAAGTTGGGAGTCTTATTGACCATAAAAGTAGAGGTGCACCAGCATTATATTTTTAGCACTGACGTGGGCTGTGCTACATGCGGTTTACATTCAGCGTCAGCAGGATTTCTACCGTTTCAGATGGCATGACTGATAGTTTTACTGACGTGTCCTTTGGGGTAATCCAGCGTACATGCACCGCTGTGAGGATAATTGTCTGAAGCGGATAACAAAAATGGAACCTGTGCTACATTTGAGCATCTCATGGGGAGATAATGGAGATTTTTAACACAGGAAAGGCAATGATGTACTGTAAAGCTATTCAGAGAAGAAGCACACTGAATGTACTGCAAAGAGCAGGTGAGAGTGGCGACTGAACAAAAGCAAATCGTAGTAACCTGCCAGAACTATGCAGAATTTATAGTAAATGATTAGTATCCTGCGAAATCTAACCTTCTCTGGTCCTTGTCGTCACGGTTTATTGTGTAACGTATTTGTCTAGTGTGTTCTTTGCTGTATTCTAGTTGTATTCAGAAGTGATTAAGATGTGAGTAATTTCATAAAACACTACTGAGAAGGTCATGAGAGTCATTTTTATCACACTTGGTAGCCTGATTCACCTCTACTCAAAAGCCCAAACCTTGAACCGTCGTCAACTCAAGATGCTGTAAAGTCAGAACTGCTACAGTCTCCTGCTTGTTTCTGCAGGCCTGATAGTGACATTTTTTCTAAGTCAAATGCAGAGGAAAAGCGGCGATTTGCACAACCTGCGGCCACAATGATACTTACACCGTGAAAAAATGGCAGCAGCACAAATGTGATGCCTTGCCAACATTTTCTCATATCTGCAACAGCTAATATCTTCTAAATCCCTCTGAAACATTCAAATTTTTGGCCACAAAATGGATTCACCCACTCGTTTTTTTTTTTTTTGCATGTTCTGAATAATGACAGCAATCTCACCAACTGTATGTGAATATATCGGTATAAGTCACGTGGCCGAGTAGTGCTCTCAAGCTGTCAACCATCACAGAGCAGTGGATACAGACAGCCAGAGACCAGAGTGACTTTGTGCTGCAGGTGTGCATGTGCATGTGTGTGTGTGTGTGTGTGTGTGTGTGTGTGTGTGTGTGTGCGTCCATCACTGACACTCCCTGCTCAGTGAAGTGACTCTAAACTGGACAGACCAGTAAATGTGAGGGGAGGGAACGACAATGGTCATATCTATGGTGTGAGCAGTTAAGTGGTAATATTTCAGCGTAATGACAGATCAGGTCTCTGACTGCCTTCTCCTTGAACTGCAGACAAGCCATTGAAGGGCTGAAAGAGCCGAGACAGTCAGGTGGGACCTGACCACAGGATGAACTGAGAGAGAGAGAGAGACACAGGGAGAGAGAGAGAGACAGAGAAAGAAAAGGCAGAATATACATACACACATACAGTTGCTTAAAAGGCACTAAACCCCTTGTTTTTTCAGAGCTTTTGTAATTACAAATTACTTAAAAGTGAAATGTTTGATTTTAAAACAAAATTCTTGTATTTTTTTTTTTACTCAGTTGTACGTTCTTATTCTGTAGTTTATATGTAATCCATGGAAAACACTATTTTTGTCTCTTACTGGTGTACAGAAATACACATTTTAGGATCTTTCAGTAGTCACATTGTTAAGGTGCATATAATTTAACCCCCTCTGACCTTTGTTGCATGTCATGGCCCTCTGTCTCCCCATGTTTCTGCCCCTGTGTCTTTTTCTACACTACAAGCTTTTCAATAAAATTGTGAAAACAAAACTCTTAAAACATTATTAAGCTTAGCTTTTCTATGGTACTTCAAAGTCGTATGAAAATCTAATTGGGCAAAAAGTGTGCCGTCTGTGGATTGTAGAGGTCTGCTGGTTACCCTATAAACAAAACAGGACTCTTTCTTTTTTTTTTTTTTTTAATATCTTCTGTCCGCTTTTTCCTTAATCTACATGTTTCTGTCTCTATCTAAACTGTCACTTTGTGCAAAACAATAAAGAATGCATGATTTTTTTTTTTTACAAAAAGGGGGTAACTTTACTCTTGCAAATCGTAAATAACTTAAAGCAAATGTTTTAGGAAATACACCCATTTTCTTGTCTTACATAAGATTGGTATTATTTTCTCTCTGCCAGAAAGCAAATAAGCATATTTCCTGAATATCTAAATATTCACATAAACTGCATAAGAGAAACACTCCAAATGATCTTTCTATAAAACATCTGATTAACATTAGTTTATATAGAAGGTATATTTTTTTAAGGTGACAATTTTCTGGTCTTTAATACTAGATGACATTAGAAAAGAATACAGTACTTGAAACGGTTTTTCAGTTCCTGGTAAAAGCGAATCAAAGCATAGCTGCATGAAAGGATATCCACCAACTGTGTTCCACTTTGTTACAGTACAACTGCTATTTAAAGTGACCAGTCTTTATTTAATTCACTAATTTCCACTTAAATACAGCTACACTGGATAAATTTGACACAACCACCACAGGGTTTTTAAAAAATGCAAATAAATTACAGCAGCATGCAGAACAACCAAGGGATGTGCTTTTCTTTTTTTTTTTTAGGCAACTGTAGCTACTGTGTATGAAGATGAGTATGGGAGAGCCTCAGACAACACAAATATATTGAGATATCTGTCTAGGTGACACATCCTGAAAGGTCAAGTGATGTTATCTGCTCATATTTGCCGCAGCGGCATTACCCAGGTTCACAGTGAGTTTCACTCTGCCTCCGTCCAGCTCCAAGCGCAGCGTGTCTGCTGACTGCTGAGAGGTAGTGGCCATCAGCAGCCCAAAGGCCCTCTGGGACATAAAGCGCAGGGACACATCCTCGGCCTCGGTGTGCAGCGTCCTCGGCAGCAGCACCTTCAGATACATGCTGCCGTCATAGCTCACCATGGTGGCCTCTGAGGGATTCAGGAATAGGAAGCGTTAGCAGACACCGACACCCCAGAGGGAATCACAAAGCTAAATTAGAAACACAAAGTGGCATTTACGGAATGAAACCTGAATTCTGCTTGAGATTATCTTGGGTACTGCATGATATAATTTTAGATTGCAATTTTCATCAGTCGCACCAGATGGCAGAAAAAGCCTGGAGCATACAAAGACAGTGGCGAGATTGCAGCAGCAATCAAATTTCTGAAGGATTTATACCCATCATAGTGCAATACAAGGGGGATTTTCATACATCCCTCATACTATTAGCTGCCAATGGATCTGCGTAATTTGGCCTCTCTGTGTGGAAACCATCTGCATGGTAAATGCAGAGTGATTCAGGCCGAATCACTCTGCCGAAGCACCACTGCATTTCTAATGAAACACTCATAGCACTGGCAACCTCATGATACGGAATTTTTTTAAATGAATCACTCCTCTGTAGGAAAATACTGCAATTTACTTTTGAGGGGCTTAAATGAAAAACAACATAATTTTCCATTTTTCCGTCATTGTCACCAGACTGCTCTGCAGACGTGGAGAGGTATTTGGAGTTGAGAGCACGGCTCTCATTTGAATAGATATAACATTATACAGTATGATCATACTGCAGTTGCAAATGAAATTATTATTGTTTGGGCAGCCTGAGTATTAAGGCGGGATAATGAATTTTCTCTGTATCTACATAGTTTCTCTCTGTGCGGGCACCTTTTAGCCACTACACACCTAAGTTAATAAATAAAATACCAGCCAGAGTGTGTTAAAAGCTTTGCAACAGCATTTTTAAAATCACTCATCCTCCCCAGTCACAACTGCTCTTCTTAGAAATTCCTACCCTTCTCACAGCTGGGACCGAGGTATCCGGTGCTGTTGCAGTCACAAATGTGGCGGTTCCAACCTTCTCTGCAGTGTCCACCGTTGGCACATGTGTCTCTGGCACACCTGACATGAGTCTCCCTGGTGCAGAGGCTGCTGACACCTGTGGCGCTCTGAACCTCGGCCAGCCTCCACAGGTTTCGGCTCTGTCCGTCAATGAAGAGGTCCCTGATGCAGCCCACGTAGCCGAGGCCGAGGGAAGCCGTCCACACCTCCGGGGGGAGCATGAGGGCTTGGCGATCCTCAGGTAAACCTCCCAGATACATGTCCCCATCTAGGTCAAGGATCTCGCTGCCTTCATTAGCAGAAAAGGGGATGCTCTGGCTGTTCACGGAGATAAAGCCTGTGGGGCAGGCATTAACAGTGAGTCAACTTGTACTTATACAAGGTTTTTGTTGCAAGGGAAAGGAAAACAGGTGTGTGTGGGTTGTGCAAAGTGAGAAACAAGAACAAACTGTGAGATTGAGGAAGTGGGCACCGGTCTGCTTGTGTTTTTTTTTTTTTTTTGAAAGTGCAGTTAAAAAAGCTTCACTGCCAGTCCGAGCTGATTTTGTAAGCAGAAGTGGAAATTAAAACTTGCTCTGGAAAAGTGAAAAATTACAAATGACAAATCTACGTTGTCACATTATCCTGCTTGAGAAGAAAGGAAAGGTATTTATAGATACTGGAAGGAAGAAACAGAAGGAAGTGCATTTTTTGGGCCTCTACTAATAAGGCAGACATTTGTATTGTACTAACAAGGCAGACATTTGTATTGTACTAATCAGGCAGACATTTCCCAATTTGAGTTGGGTGACTGTATAATTGGCCACTTGTGAAATAGGTTAACACAGATTTCAAAATGTCATACGTAGATTATAGCCACTAAAAATATCATTGTAATTAAAACCTAATATGCATGCATGTTTCACTGCAGTGAATAAAAAGGCAGAGCGAGCTGATGTGACTGTATCCATGCTGGCATATGGTGATTTCACAGCTTGGAACCCTTTATACTTCACAGCTAAAACTAGAGACACACGGTAACAGAAGGAGACAGAAGGCTTCCCCTGCTTTCGCAAACACAAATTTATCTTACCGTTGCGGCCTTTCCTCTGGAAGTCCACATGGCACCACTCGCCGTCATCCAGCCTTTTGTTACTAGCTTTCATCTTGATGCTGCCAGAGCCCATATCCATGACCAGGTAGAGGAATCCGTCCAGCAGCTCTATGGCGAAGAAATCGGCCCGAGGCTTCCTATCAGGCAGCGTACCCTGCAGACTGCCGTGGCTGAACAGCAGCAGGCCGCTGGGCTCTGTGGTGCGGAAGTCAAAAGATATGGCGCCCGTCTTCTTTGTGTTCCACCTGGGCAATGTCACGTAGGCAGACGGCGTGTCGAAGGTGACCGGCTCCAGGGCTTCCACATTCTCGCAGCTGAATATCAGGTCACCATGGATACTGATCTTAGGGTCTCGCTGTTCAGCCAGCCGTGACAGTTCCAGTCTAAACTCATTATTCTTGTAGACCACCTAATAAATAAGAGAGATGTCGTGGTGAGATGACAGCTGGAAAGAGGAATGCATTTAGTGCAAAGGCTAGATATTAGTCATCAATAAATAGTAGAATCAATATGACACAGCGGCATTTACAAGGGCACGCAGCAGACAACGTGTTGAATCATCCCTGAGCTCGGAGCTCAGACAGAAAATGTCCTGATGATTTGATGTTGATTGCGTTTCAAGAGATATGTCAAGTTAACTGGCACCTTACATTAAATGGATGCACTTGATGTGTTATTAAAAAAAATACATTAAAAAATTATAAAATCCACCACATTTAGCTTCACTGAGGTTGTTCATGCTGCAGAGACAGAGGAAGCATGTAGAACTGAAAACATTGTATTTTTACTGATCATCAAACTCACTTGTGGGACCGAATGTTCTTTTCTTTCTGTTTCCTACCTGGTTTCTAATCTGCATGTTTTCACGTTGATCATAAAAATTTCTTCATTAACTTCAAAACGACAACGAGATTATCACACGGAAACAAGACGGCGGAGTCGAGTTGAAACGCTCGTGGAATTGGAAAACGCATTTAGATTTAGATGCAAATGCAAACATTTACATTTTAGACATTTAGCTGACTCATTTAAGAATGTACAATGGGTCCGACCGAATAATCTTAAATTCGGAGCGGAAGAATCACAAACATCGCACCTACACTGTGATAAAAAATAAATAAAACTGTGTGCGTTTATACTGAACTGAGAGAGAAATAAATAAATCAAATCCAGGCAGAGATGGTGGGTGGAAGAGAGGTAGACTTTATCCTTTACAAGCACAACACACAATTTCTTATTTAAAGAAGTAAATTCTGTAAACATGGACTCCTGATGGTGAATAAAGAATGGTAAAAGAAAATGTGATTTTGCAGCATTGGGAGCATGAATGTATAATAGATGTTCCATTTGCGTTTGCTTTACATTTGATAAATTGCATCACAGGAATCAGCGTGAAATACAAAACCAACCTTTGAAGCCTTTTCACTCGTACTCAGGGTAAGTAGCCACAGATAACATGTAACTGGGAGTGTGTAAGACGATTACATTAGTTATATAGTTAGAATCTAGTCATTTAAATGATATTTTCATGGATTAGTTAATTACATCTTTAAACATTGTGCAACACAAGAACATCTACTCTGCTAGTTTATTAAAGGAAGTTACTCCCCCCAGGTTGCCAGTTTTGACTAATATTTACTAGCTGCTGTTTTTTAAAATATTAATTTATGGATAGTGGAGTTTTTATTCTATTTTTATTTACATTAAAAATGAAAGATGAAAGATGAACATTTCCAGCCAGCACTCCTCTTTCGCTACAGGAGCAAAGTCCTCTATGTGGTCTTGGATTACAAAACAGCAACAAAAACATCCACAAAAGAAACAGCAACCCACATGTTGTAGATCACACAGAGTTCAAATGTACTTTGTGCCAGCACTGCTTTTGTAAAAGCATTTTGATTTAAGCAACTGGAAATCCCGAATAAGGAAAATGCATTTTATTTGCCCTGAAAGAAAGTTCAGATGTCTAAAGAAAAAAAAACGTGTACAACTCAACATTTTGTGGCTCAGTTTTAATTTTGATTAAATCCAAAAGTGTTAGGATGACCTCTTAATTACTATTATTATTATTATTATTAACCCAGTGTATTGCATTACTAATTACAAAAACAGTCATGTAATTTGTATTCACTTACTGATTTCCTTTTTAAAGCAGTCTGACCCAGCCCTGCTTATATTGGCTACAAGATCCTAGATATACAACACCCTGCTTTAAGTGAAAGCACACTTCGACAGAGTGCCTGTGTGGGCTCCTTTGTGTTGCTGCTGTATTATTTTCTGCTTTCATCAATATGCACAGCAGGAGACAAAAATCCTTGTCTCATTTTGTATCGGTTGTAAGTCACCCCAAGCCCACTGTTATCTGCCACATCACTCTGCAACCAGTCACTGCCTGAGGTGACACACCACACTGCACAGAGGACTAACAGCAGAGCTGAGAGGCAATTTGAGCCAATATCACACTTCACACTGCCTCAGTGTGACTAATTAGGCAGTGAAATCAGATGGTGAAACTGACCATCGAAAAATGAGTGTAACAGGCAATTTTTAAAACGGGGAGACGGTCATTCAAGGCAGTCACTTAAACAAAGAGGGGACAGCGTGCGAGCAGTTTTTACAAGTAGCGACACCACGAAAAAAATGCACAGATGGCTACAAAAAGACACTGTGACCTCTGCAGGGCGATTATATAAGCCAAAAGGACAATACAGGAAGCGGAATCCTATTTCACCAATTCAGACGCCTCTTGTATGTGACATGGATTACAGAGCATCCCCAAAACACAAGAATAAAGCTCCTCTAGCGTCAACTGACAAAGTCCCCGTGTCTTTTATGCTCAAGTAGTGAAGAATAACAACGGTATGAGAATGAAGACCTTCTCCGCTGCCAACAGATGCGTGAACACATTCTTCATAACCAAATTGGGTGCAATCTTTGAAGCATTAAAGTACAGGAACCTAATGATGCGGTGTGGGATATCCTGTGGGCACACAAACTGCAGTCCAATAAACTGGTGACTTCAAAGACAAATTCATCTCTCCCTGCTTGTTGTTGCAGTCGTGACATTCATCTGGAAGTGGCCATTATTTTTCCTGCACCTGATGAACCTGATGGCCTCTACACAGCGGCGCTCACATCCATTATCATGCAGCGTCTAGAGAGATTAGTCATGGCCCAAACTCTCTGCATTCAGTGAAATAAGACCGATATCTCCTGAAAAAGACACACTGCTTACACAATAAATATTTCACCCAATGCTCACTTTTCTTTCCCACAAGGGTTAAGATGAATATGTAAGTGTGAACTTCCATTCACCACTCGTTCCTCTGGTTCATCAGCGAACTCGAGAGCTCTGTCCTCCACTGACACGTCTCTGAACCTGGCTGCCGGATTTGCTGGCAGGCTGATGCCATTTGATCAGCTCTGCCTCTGTCACCACTCACTCTCATTACTTTTTTTTTTTGGGGTGGGGGGGCACCCTTGTAACTCTTTCTCCCCCTTGTACCCTCCCTGCATGCCCACCGTACATCTGTGTGACTACGCACAGCAGTAGTAGCTTTAAACACCACCACCAGTCACACCGCCCACAGAGCGGAGGTTGCAGCATTGGCAGTGGTGCTGGGACAATAACCTGTCCATAAATAACATCTGATTTTCATTTCTGTGGATGCAGACTGCATAGTAATTATGCAGACAGTCCATTTAAAATCATTCAGTGAATGCTTGAGTGCTTTAACATCTTTATGTTATGTACTTCATTAACAAATACTGCCGATAGGATAACAAAAACAAATTCATTTTAAGAGCGTCTGTACCGAGTTTAATGGAAAACATTACATATCTGTAGATTGTGTCGACTATAGGCTGTAAAATGAAAAGTAATAGTAAAACAAACTGCACTCAGGCACAGTGGTGCTTTGAGAAGGTGCTGATATCAGCATGCTGACATACTCACAGAGCCAATGGTAATTTGCTGATGTTAAGCAGGTAATATTTGCCATGTTCACCACCTTCGTTTAGACTATTACATTTGTAAATTAGCACTTAACACAAAGTAGAGCTAAGGCTGATGGGAATGTCATTAGTTTCGCTGGTATTTGGTGAGAAACCAAAGTATTGGTCAAGCAGAAAATTTCACTCACTAAAGTCATATTTTAATCACCAAAGTCATTAGAATTTGTCTCCCGGGAGCCTTGATTAACTTTTCACAGCAATCTATCCAATAGTTGTTGAGACTATTCGCTCGAAACCCACAAGTCTCATGGTGGCACAAAACAAAATGTCAAGGGATCAAAGTCTATATGATTCATCCAGCAAATGTCTGTCTGGTTTCATGGCAATGCATCCAATAATTGTTGAGAATTTCAGTTGGACAACGACTGCAAAAGAGCACAGCAGTCCTCTGCCAAGGCTAATTTTTGCAATTTTGAATAATAATAATGATAAAAAAAAAAGGTCTGCACTGAAATGTGATGGTTTCTTTCTTTGTTGATGTTCCACCTCTCCACCGGGTTTCATGAAATTCAGCAAGGCAGTTTTTTTTGTGTAATCCTGCAGACAAACAGCACTTAATACATTCCTCCACCTCCACTCTCTGCTTGGTGGAGGAACAAACTGACCGACCAACATTACCATGCATAGCTAGAAAATCTGAGATATCTCTAAATTCTCTATGCACAAAGCATCTGACTGAATTTTAAAACACAGACTACTTCGACACAAATACAAAAACTGGTCTAAAGATTTCACTTCTCCGCCGTTAATACATTCTGTGATTGCATAAACTGGACTAAGGACTTGGCAACTTCTTCTTCAGTTTTTTCAACTCGAAAAACGCAGAACCGAAAGAAGTAGAAATCTTTTCATGGTAGTTCTAGCAGAGCACTGAAGTCAAACGCACAGTCTCCAACAATATTAAATCATTAATCTCCTTTTAACAAGACTGTATGCCAGTCCTTACAAACTGCCAAGCTCTCACTCTCGCACATAATGAAGCTGCTGCTCGTTATACTTCGCTCCAACCTGCCGCTGCTGTTACTAGCTTAGTCAGGTTGTTTCCACTCTATTTGCTTGGCGCATTTTGTATATCCCATATCTAAGCGATGTGTCTGTTCTGTCCTTGGTGCATTGTACTCCCCGCTGAATCCCATGCAGCTGGATTTAATGGGGATCAGTAGCAGAGCCTAATAACAGTTTATAAGCAATTACGGAATAAATGGTCTTATATTCTGTGACGTAAACGCCTCTGACAGAAGTAAACTCGGCTGTATGAGTTGGGTATTGGCCCTAAAGAAAATCTGCCACCCTCACGTCGGTGCCACTACCACTGGCTGTTTAATCACGTCTCCTCTTAATACTTCCTGGGCAGCGGGGAAAAGCATTTCTCCCACTTTTAATGGACGTGGCACATCATTTGCTTTTTATGAGTTCATTAAAAATTTGTGAGACCGGGCTGAAATTGAGCATTAACCCATAATTCTATGCTTTGTTTATACAACTGCTAATGCTAAGTACATGATCTCAACTTGCTTGCTCAAAATAATCTATGTGACAGGTGCAGGCCGGAGTTGAAACGCTTCAAAAAAAGGAAGAAGCGGTAGTGATGAAAACCGGGTTCCGGCTGCGTTTCAGAAACGAACACGAGACGCATCTGTTTCTTATGTATATTAGCGCTGCATTCTCAAAGGGATTCCCGAAGGAATCTATAAATGCACATGCTCCGCACAGCACAGCCTCTCAGCTAAAAGTTTCTCCTTCAAACATCCTACAACGAGGAGAATCAATACAAACGTGAGGGGTGATTTTCTATACGCAGAACATGCTCCGCTTATAGGAAGGGGGGGGTTAGTGCCATCTAAGGAGGGATGGATAGTGTTTCCAGTCCTCTGCTGAGACCGAGGTCAGGCTGTACTCACATCTTTCAGACAGCCCATGAAGTTGTTGCTGACCGGGGAGCCTGGCAGGTCAGCTGTGTTGAGGCTGCCCCCTATGTAGAAGAGATCATCAGAGCCCAGCATGGTGTAGTCCTCCTGAGTGTAGCCGGTGGTGGTGAGAATCCCGTCCACCAAGATCGTCACCTAGGGGAACCATTAAGGGAGAGCGAGGGGAAAAATAAGGAGACAGATTTTTATTCAAACAGAAAGAACTGGCCTAATTATTTCATGCTTCATTTCTTCTGATTCTGGTTGAGCTCGCCTTAATGTTGAATCTTGAAGTCAATTACAAGAACAGCTTTGAAGGGTTCACTAATCTCAGCTGATCCCTGTTTATGATATATTAGCAGGATAGCCGTGGAGTCAATATACCATAAATATCCTTTCCACTGATGATTTGGCTCCAAAGCAATATGAATGCTACAGTATACTCAATTAATTTGAGATTAAAGATATAAGGATGGCAGGCTACATTACTAGTATATTGGCATCGGCACAACAAGATTACTCTCATATCAGTGTCATCAGTACACAGAGAAAGGAAATGAATGGCTGAACAGGGCTATAGAGGTAAAAATGATATGCTTGTTGCCATGACAATAAGCCTACGGTTAACACGTATTACTGCACAAATGTAACAGCTCCCACTTAGGAGTAATAAGTGAAAACAATTACCATTTCTTTGTGTGGAGGGATTTTAATTTTTTTTTTTTTTCTTTTTCAAATTTTCAGGAAAATCAATCATGAGAAGCTAATATTATTTTTTGCAAATTGTACTGAATATGATAAAGTGCATCTAAGGCAAAAAAAAAAAAAGAAAAAAAGACAGCTCCAATTGGGGACATCATGTTATCATGTTCAAAGATTCACTTATCTGTTCCGATTGCTCCGACCATTCCCAATCATTTCATACATGCAGTGGGACGATGCTGCAAACAAAACTGTCTCATCTTTTAGCCTATACATTTTTTATGATTAAAAGGGATTTTTTTTCACTAAACAAAAAAATATTTGAAGCACAATGTGACATATTTAAGGAAGCATGAATATTACAGATCACACACAAGAATGCGATGAGTTCAATTAAAAGAGAAAGATGAAAGAGTCAAATTCAACAGAGCTTTTCTTAAGCGGATAAGAGGAGCTAAAAAACACATAAAAAAAAAATCATTTAAAATGTGGAAATCATGATCAGTCTATTTTGGAGACCCCTCTTAAATGAAAATCAAGCTTTGAACCTTGTCCATATGCTGTTTTTTTTATATGCTAGAAGACACGTGAGGAGTAAAATAAGCAGACAACAGCATGGCTGAGCATTCCTGCCTATGATCTGCAGTGTAGAGATGAGTCTCAAAAACACGATTCAAACAGCCAGGTTCTCAAACACAACAAACCTGAGGAACTAATCCCAACAAGATGCAGGGTGGGGCTTTCAATTAGATCTAATTAACTGAAATTAATTGAAATATATAAATATATGACTATAAAAACAAAAGCTGTCCAAAGATACAGATAAAAGTCAGGCTAAAAAGGTGAATTTTACTTTTTATTTTTCTATAATATCCACATTCTCTGCACATCTCAAGGTTTCAATAGAGGACCCAAATGCAGGACACAAGAGGCAGTTCTTTTTAAACAACAACAACAACAACAAAAAAGAAAAGGCGGTGAGATTTAATAACTAAAGCTGATGCAACAAAACCAACGTCCAAGGGAACAAACAAAAACACAGGGAGCAGGCAAAGGCTAACAATAATCCGAGCTGGCAAACTGGAAAACACCGGGACCGAGCCGGGTCAGGAAACAAAGAGGTTTTAATTAAACAAGGTACGGCCCACAAATGCATGAAGACATGATACAAGGAACGTGGGCAAAAGAATTGTGGCTGGGAACACAGACGGACGGCAAAGACAGAGCACATGGATGGCGCACACACACACATGGGAGGCAAACACAGGTGAAAACAATAGGACAGCCACATGGGTGGGAACAATAAGCAGGCAGGAAGTAATTGAAAAGAGAGACATGGAACACACATACAAAGTGCAGGAGAGACATGGAACGGAAAACAAACGACATGGCCATGACCACTCAGGTCCTCTGGCAGGCTGCTCTACATCCCGGAGCCACAGGAGCTAAAAGTAGCCTGGCAGTGGGTCTCAGACTGGACCCTCGGAACAACTGAGAGGCTGCTTTCAGAGGACAGCATCCACCCGTATCACTGTGCTTCTGCAGAATCAGTTTCCAGTTCAAACATGTCTGCCTAGATTACTCCAGTATTACAACTTGCCATTGTGTTACGTAGAGTAATTTTACAGTGTTTGAGGAGAGTTGAAGGTGAGTAGGTTTGCTCAAACTGCAGGTGAGTGGCGGAGGGGGTGGGTGGAGAGAGGCCCAGGCCAATTTGCATATGCATAGATCCACACAGACTAAAGGAGGCAAAGGTGTAGAGTAACACTTACGCCATTTTAAGGGATTCATTCCATCCATCCATCCATTATCTATACACCG
>NW_007577952.1:326662-332700 GCF_000690725.1 Stegastes partitus
TGTGATTTCGATGAATTTTAGGGGTTCAAATCAATGCCAAAAATAAGCCCATGACTTCACACTGCATCTCGAGAATCGGCTAAAGTTGTGATATCTGCTGTGTCTGTTTTGTGAATATCGCTGAAAGCAAGAGGACAAGAGACAAAAGAATGACCTGACATGGTGTGTTCAGGTGTCAGGTCTATAAAACAAGGTCCTGCCTCTCGATTCGCTGCTACTGACAGATATTGATTTCCGTCTATTTAGTAGTGAAGCCTTCAGTATCTCCGGCTTGGACACTGGACAATGAGAAGGCTCAACTGTGGGCTGATGATACTGCACACTGAGAAACTTCAGAAAAAACATGCTTTCACGTCTAGAAACTGGCTGATTCTGGTTTCTCTTCCACTCAACAATGTCTACAAAAAGGTGGCCAGTATTTAATGCGGTATTACGCCATATCCTGACACACTGATTTTGTGGCATTTCAGTATCTGAGGTGGGGGGATTGATGCATTCAGTGGTGATTACTGAATTAGGTCATAAAATAGAAGCACACTGTAGGATAATATTCAGTCTCTAGTTCTAGATTGTACAATTTGTGGCTGATGTTTCATCATAATCTCTGCAGAATTTGTACACAGAGCTAATTGAAGGGTAAAAGATATTTATGACTGTTTGTGTAACTCAAGAATTACTCAGGAGGATTGTGTGGCGTTTAGAAAGAACAACAGATAGTGTGTGTGTATGTGTCGTCTGTACCGGGCAGGCTAATAAATAGGTTAGCACATTATTAATGAGGATCACAAACAGAGAAAGATTGAGCACCAATCAGTTCGCCCGTGACAGTAAAAGAAAAGACAGATGGGGAGGGAGATTGTAATAGGAGGAATTCTAGCCTGAAAAGCACCACCGGATCTAATAAAATGTTTCCACCAGCACTCTCTTGGGAGTTACATTTCCCCCTATCTACATGTCAGTGAGGTAACTTATCTGAGGGGAAAGCAATTTACACAGGGATCAAATGCATGCCTGAAAGCATAAGTGACGTTGTAAGCATTGGATTGCTGCTCTTCTGGAAGCCAGGGGAAGGAAATAGACGTGGAGGAGGATGCAAGTTTGTATGCAGGTTAGTGTGACAGGTTCAGAATATATTGGTGATGATGAGATGGTTAGATACAAAATGAGTTCTGCTTTTGCAAAGAAATCTGACATTTTAAATGCATTGCATGTGCAAAGCTCATTGTGCAGAATATATTTAGTTATGCTTCAAGTAAATTTACCAAGTGATCACTTTATGTGGCACAAAAAAAAAAAAAGGCCGTGTCCTCATTTCGCTTTTAGAAGCTGGATTTTCTTAAGTTTTCAGTATTAACCCTGAAATATATGATGGTAGACACAGTTTTTGTGTCTCCTGCAGATATAAATACATTTAAGTATGCAAAAATGCACTTATCATCTGCTAAAAAGAACTCTGCTTGAGTTAATATTACAATTTTCTTGCCTCAACATACATACTACCCACTTTACAACTTTAATATGTGCAAAGTTGGCTAAAAAACATGCCAACAGTTAGCAGAGTTAATGGTGTAATTAAGCTATAACAACAACATCATCAGGTGTATGTGAGAAAGACAGAACACATCAGCTTATTAAAAGAATCTGAGAGCAGTGATGTTGGATACACAGGTTTCTACAAGTGATACTAATGGCAAAGTCGACTGTAGCTGCTGGAGAACATAACTGCCAATTAAAGATCCCGAACAAGAGCTACACTAGAGAGAATGTTTGGTAAAAGTTTCTCAACTCAACAGGTGACAGTATGTGAATGTTATATCTTGTTGATCTTGTTGTACGTGGAACCCAAGTGGCCCAAAATTAGAGCAGGCTAGAAGCCAGTTGCATGTTTTTTTTGGCAGCTACAAGGGAAAGAAGTCCAGTGCAAAATGACTAAAAGTGCTGCGAAAAACTGTTTTTCCCACCAGAGAAAAAGCAAAATTAGCCGTCAGAGTTTACATTTGTCTTTTGGTCACCTGACAAATATAAGTCCTATATTTACTCTTTTTATAGTCTGCACCAACTCCTGCGTCTTTAGGTTTTATTTACTGCACGGCAGTCCGTCTGCAGTTTGTTTCCAAGCAGGGGGTCGACATTATCTGAGCTTGTTGCTGCTTGTTAGCTTCTGTTCACCGGAAACAGGACTGACGACACTGAACCATATAGTAAATGGGTGCGCAAAAGCACTCTATAGGGGTAATTACATGTGGGTTTGTCACCGCAACCAATCACTTTACCTGACACTTGTTCACATTTTTTTAATGTTAATACAAAAAGTGCCGCTGTAAGGAAGTGGCACTAATTGCAGAATGACTGCAGTCAGAGACGAATGCCAGCAGGGAAACATTTAATGTACCAGACACATCCTGGCAGTAAATTAGTTTGGGAATTCAGTGCCTTGTCCAGACAATGCTAATGATATGAAACCTTAGGGCCGAGCTGTACTTGGTTGCTGTACAGTAGGCACAGCAGTACAATGTTGGACACGTACGGTGGCTGTATTCATTATATAAGCTCTGCTTTTTTTTTTTTTTCTTGCATGACCTCCCTGGTACTGCTGCAATGTTGAATCAGTAGCTACAGCAACTAAAATATATATTTTCTGGCTTTTTGTTCAAGAGGAGTTTATCAAAATGTGAAAATCTGTTCTGTAAGTCAAAAAATGAACAGACCCCTGAGATGTTATCACTACTGCAGGATAAATTAACATGACGGATAATGCTATATGAGTTGACTCCGACTTTCAATATGGTTTGGAAAAAAAAAAAAAAAACAGCCTTTGCAGCAATCTTGTGGGTGCAGAAAAAATTAAGTTGCTGAATTATAAAAAGACTCGGTGAATTCCACCAAAGCAATCTATTTCACGAGAAAGGGGGCAATGACCTAATATGAGCTTGTAATATCAGAATGTGGAAAACGGGAAGGGAAATATTAAACATTCAACAGAATTCAACACAGTATTTGTTTCCTCTCAGTTTATTCTGCCAGTGGACAACAGTACCTAAGCCTGGTTTGCCCTGCATTGGTTTCACCTGTGTGAGTAAGCTCCCCACCTGACCACATGCAGGCCTTTTGTGTGGAGAGGTGCGCATAGACACACCATATTGTTCTGCTGTTTATTTAGTCTAGTGGCTACAGATAATATTGTACTTTGTAATATTTGGTTAACTTGTCTGATCAAAGCAAGCAGCCTGTTAAAAAGTCATCACCTGAGTTTCTTCCTTGTAGAGGCCCTCAAGTCCTAGAGGCTAAAGAAGAAGCTCGCCTTTAGAGCTGCTTTTCTACAAGTTCACTGAGTAGGTGGGGATCTCAAATTTGATTGGGTTATGGATGTGTCCTGATTGGCCACTTTAAACTGGGAAGGCAAGCCCCCTGTCCTATAAATGTGAGTACAATGGGAGGGAAGTGAGGGAATGCTCTGTTCGGAAGGCAACACAATGCAGCACTCCTGACTGTTAAATGCAGTTGTGAAACATTTTTGGTAAGTTTTTTTTTCTTCTGCTATTTTTGTTTCTTATTCTTACTTATGGAGATGTGCTGTTTGTTTAAAAATTGCAAATACACAGCTTCAGGTTTTCAAGCATATTTTCTTTGCCAGCATGATGTTTGTCCTTCTCACGCCTCGCAAGGCTACCTGCACCCCTCTTTGCTACAACCTGCATCTCACATGAATCTGATCCAAATGCTATAGACAAGCACACTTTCAATTACAGTGCGAGGCGACAGTGTTGTATGTGGCTGGTTTCTCTTCGTCAGCGACTGACATAACATCAGACACGATGACAGGCCAAATGAAATCACATATTGAACGGAGAGAGCATGGAAATGAGAGGTAATGGATGTGTACGCACCTGACGGAGGTTGCGTGTCACTCGCACATCATGCCAGACATTGTCATTAAACTTCCCACTGGCAGGTTCCACCAGGGCTTCAAAAGCACCAGAGCCCAGGTTGATGACCAGCCACAGAGCTCCGTTCCTCAGGGACAGGTTGACATAGTCAGCTGACTTCCCTGTGTGAAGCAGCAGGCCGTTCCTCTGCAGGGTGCGGAAGGACAGCGTGATCTCATCCAAACTACTCTGAATGGGAGTCTGGGACAGGTTGTAGCTGAAGAACTCATTGCCTTTATAGGTGGCCAGTGACTCCGCCTGCCCTGAGAGGGGAAGAGAAGCGTGTTAGATAATTCTTCCTGTCATCAGGCTTCAATTTTACTCACATGTAGAAATAGAATAGGTTTGGCAGGTGAATCTAAAGACTAACATGAGCAGAAATAGACAGTGCAGTACTGTTTGACAAGTATTTCACTATCACCAAAACCAACTTGAACAAACCATGTACAAATTTGTGGAGCTATTTACATACGCTACAAAATCCCCGTACATTCTGATGAATGTACTGTCAATGAGAGAACACATGATTCTGTATGTTTTACACATTAAAGGATAAGTCTGGTGATATTCTATATTCTTCTTGTCGTTAACAAATCCAGCAGGAAAATCAGTAATGAAGTGATCTGATTGACAAGTACTGTCTGTGTAGACAAAGCCTAACAAAAGCTTATTAATCTGTTCAGTACATCCACAAAAACACACCAGGTTCACAGTGTAACAGCAAAATCGACGCTGAATATAGTCTCAGCTAATGCGCAATGTACTCATCTTTGAGTAAAATTTGCTAAAAACTATAGAATAATGCCAGCTTTATCCTTTATTTCACAGTGACATTTTAAAATGCCAATATAAATGTGTCAGGCTTAGCTAAACATCTAATTGTACACCCGCCACCTAATGAATGTCAGTTAGGTGACGCAAAGAGACAAAAGAGAAAGAAAATAATTTTCCCAACTGTTCAGAAAGAAGCAGAGGTTGATTAATGATGTTGTTTTCTGTCTCTGTCATTGTTTCTTCTAATTCCACATGTTAGCAACATAACTGTTTACAAGCAACCCAAGTCGTGTGTCTTTCTTGGTAAATATCATATGGCACATCGTACTTCAACAATGCTGCTACTGCATCTTCCATAAAATGAGAGTTTTGTGGTTTTGCCACGTCAAGCAGTTATAATATTTTATTTTAAAAAAAAGATATGGTGCACAGACAGACAGCTAGTTACAAAAAGTATTCATGCCCCTTGGAAATTGTTCCCTTTAATTGCTTTTCCATATTAAATCATAGGTAATTTAATTTGGCTTTAACAAAAAAAGTAATAAGTAAACATCAAGTCAGTATTATGCACATGCACCTTTGGCTGCAGATACAGCATAGAGCCTGTCTGGATAGGATTTGATCATCCTTGCACAGCTGGACGCTGCAATTTTACTCCAATCTTCTTTGCAAAACTGCTCAAGCTCTGTCAGGATGGACGGGGATCGTGAATAGAAAACCCTTTTCGAGTGCAGCCACAAATTCTCCTTTGGATTGAAGTCCGGGCTCTGACTCAGCTACTGAGGAGCATTCAGCTTTTTGTCTTTAAACCATTTCTATGTAGCTTTGGCTTTACGCTTCAGGTCATTGTCTTGCTGGAAAACAAATCTTCTCCCAGGTCACATTTCTGTTGCAAACTGCATCAGGTTCTCCTTTGGGATTTGCCAATATTTTGCTGCATTCATTTTACCCTCACATGATGCTGCCACCGCCATGCTTCATGGTAGGGATGCTATATTTGTGTTAATGAGGACTGTTAGGCATGTGCCAATCAGAGCATCTAGTCTGATGACTAAAGATGTTTCAATGAAAAAGATTTTTCAAAAACCTTTGAACAGAGTTGCTTGGGCTGTTGTTTTGTCTTCATGGTGTAGTTATAGCCAGGACTACTGATTCACAAGTGACTAAAGTGTCTTTATACTACAATCACTTGAGATACTTTCACTGCACTAAGATGATCTCCAATTCACTAACAGTGTTACTTGAAGCAGCAACTGGATGCAGCTGTGTTGAATTAAGTGAGTCACTTTAAAGGCAGTGACTACTTATGCAATCATTAGTATAATTTTTAATTAAATG
>NW_007577952.1:332951-400983 GCF_000690725.1 Stegastes partitus
AGATAGATAGATAGATAGATAGATAGATAGATACTAAATGACAAACCGTGTGTATTTTATTTTGCTTAGTAATTCACTAAGGCCTTCCACAGACATACAATGCATTCTGACACCCACTCTTAATTTTAAATATCCTCAGCAAATTCCAAGTTAGTAACTTCTGACATTACACCACTGTTTTACATTGACCCGCAGGAGTAATGTTAATTATTGTATAACACGTATAACGTGAGTGGGCTGTTTCAAGCCCTGTTCTTTCTTTGTTTATAAGATGCAGCTCCTGAGCTACTGAGCAATCGTTTCAAGCTAGAAGGATAAGCTGTCCCTTAAGCCTATGTTTGTTTGTACAGTAAATGTCGGCTTCTGAACCACAGGGCCAATTTAAGGCCACAGGATCAGTGGTCCCATTACTCCATTGTTTGAGCAGCGTAGTTACTTACACAGCACACGGCAACTCGTTAAGCTATTGTTGTGGACCATAAATAGCAAGTTCCTCATTCACCGATGCCTTACGTGAAAAGTACATGTGCAGAGTCAATACAGGAAACACTACAGGGAATTTACTGAGAAAATTATCATGATTATGAAAAGATGCTATGGAACACTAGATGTATTCTGACCTTATTTAGCAAAACATGAGTGCTTTTGTGTCAGTTTACATTCCCTAAGAAATGTTTCCTCATAAGAGATCTGTCATCATAACAAGTGGACATGCACCATAACCTGTGCACATCCTGTAAAATCATCTTTCTGTCATTCCCAGGTTTCTATGATGAAGCTGTCACTTGCAGGTGACCCTGAAACCCTCTTGAAGGTCTTTGAGAGGTCTATGGAAGTGTGTGGGTGTTTAGAAAGGCAGCAGGCCATATCTCTGCTTTCCTACTTACCTAGAAGGTGGCCTATTGTCTGCAACAATGCTGCTTGTGAGACAAAAAAAAAAAATGCTGGCTTTGTTTTCTCTGACACCAGATAGACTTTGGCACTAACTCCGAAGAAATACCTTCAAAAACATTGACTGCAGTCAGTATGCCAGCTAAAAGATACTGCTGGAGCAGTTTAGCACTTTATGTATGTTGTAGCTGCCTGAGAGTGGGGCAGAGCCATCTACCTTTTTGGATTTAGGCATAAGCGCCTTGTACTCAACCATCTCTTGATGCAAATGGGAGCACATGTTGATAGAAAAAGAAAGCTCAGCAGAAAATAATGGTAGCACCAACAATTCTGCCTATCCTGCTTCTCTTCCCATTGCTACAACTTGCTCCCATCCAACTCTGTATCTCGCTATATATCATCCAATCTACTTGCAACGCATAGTTTGAAACCATAAAAAGTCCCTCTGAATTCAAGATACAAACACAAGTGAGTCCTTCTCGTAGAGCAGTGCTCATGGCCAATCCAGTGAAGTGTGCAGCTACAAAATATGGAGAGCTATAACATCCTGGGTGCCACTTGAACACTAGACAAGTTAACTCTAAGATAGCCAGTGTTGCCCATACCCTGAAAGTATTATCTGTAACACTGCTGCCAAGAGGTTTGCATTAGCTCATAACTGTCCCAGCATGAGGCACATCGCACGCTGTAAAGAAAAAGGGTCGTGCTATCAGGTGAAAAGATTTTATCAGCTACTACCATTTCCTATTAGCCCACTTGTTCAAGTCACAATTACACTGCTGCAGTGGAAACAGCTCTTGCCAACACTGGGACTGCTCATTAATATTAAGCTTTCCAGCAGAGTGATTTCAAAGTGATCCAAAAGCCTGGGGCACAGATGCAGTTGCTAACCTCATCTCCTGCTCAGGGGTTGGGAGTTGGTTGTGTGCTGGATGCACCCCACCCTAAAGTCAGACGGTGTACAACGGAGATGGTGGGTTATCTCACCATTTGCGCTGCAGTCTGTCTGTTCACTCTAACAAAGAATTATGAGACTGAAACACGTGCATGAGCAGCCACTCCTAATTTTCCTGAAGTCTTTATCTGTTTGTGAGAAATAAATAGAGATCAAATCAGAACACTCTCCAGAGTATCCCCTCAGGCTAAAGCTGGAACATTGTTAATAACAAATGTTTGTTATAACATTAAATGGCTGAATAAAACTTTGATGTCTCATGTATATCCCATGAGGTCAGATGCACATTACTTTGTTGCTAATTGTAGCTGTGCTATGCCTGAGTACTGCTTGGAGGGTTATTTCTGTAAATCTTTATTCCACAATCAATTACCAACATCTTCTTCGTTTTAATGCATGAAATTGAGCAATTACATTAAGGCCTCATTTTATGAAAAATCACATTTTGTTTGGCTTTAGGATACACTTGATGTGCTAAATATTTTATAGAGCAGTGTTATTTTAATTCACCAGACAATATTAATCATTGTACAATTGAGGCAGCGGTGGCACACAGTTTATCCAACCACGTTGTTCCGTCAGCATACCCATCAGTTAAAGTAATAACATTGTGTTTTGGCCTTATAAAGACTAATTACCACCTCTATACATGAGAAAGACAGAATCCAGACCTTAATCTATAATGTCTCCATCATGTACAGCCTCGAGCGGCATCATTTATAGCTGGTGAGAAACGGCTATAATCATTTCGTGTCATATTTGCTTAAGTCTTTTCATCTACTGTAAATGACCTTGATATGAGTGCTATCAGTTCTACCCAAGAAAACGCACACGAGAACATGCTTTTTTTTTTTCCATCTTTACCGAGTGGGAGTGTGAATAACACGAGATGACATACAAAGCTATTTCGGTTTACAGCTGCCGATTATTCATTATCATCTCTCCGGATTGACTGTGTTGGGAAAAAAAAAATGAACAGATACAAATTCAGGAGCAGTAACGATAACCCAACGCCAACGTTTTCTGGTCAGATAAGTCATTTTCTAGAAGACTTGGGCCAATGTATTATACTGTCAGAGTGGGTCATCAAAGCCAAGTTTCAAGTATGTTTAGAGACAACACTGATTGCCATGGAGACAGGACGATGACTTTCATCTGAATCTCGCAGCATGTGGTGGAAAACCCAAAGCCTAAATACAGCAGACTTCATGTAGGTCAGTGCTACCCGTACTATTCAGTCACACTGCCCCCCCCATTTTTTTTTCTCCCGTCAAATGTGCAAATGCTTTATCTTACATTGCAGTGGATGAATGTTTTCCTTCCAAGGATTTACATCACAGTACTTTAGCTTTACTTTAACCCTCTGAAGCCCAAAAAGGACATGTTGTCTTTATAAAGTCCTCAAAATTACACCATTTATCATAGCCAGAAAGAATTAGAGTTTCAACTTTTTACCTACTTATCTGAGACATGCAGGTCCACTGGGAAATTTAATGTAAGTGGTAAAATATCTATAGTACGTACAATCACCCTTTTCCAGTCTTGGTAACACACGCCAAGTTTTTTTTAAAGAGAGAATTTTTTGGTTCTTTATGGTGTTATTACTTTGTTATTCTGAACAGACAAAATTTTTGAGTTTTCTCTCCTAGCTATGGTTGTGCTGGTTCCATAGAGGTGCAGGACTGTCAACTGGAGTGAAAAATGACCCACAGTGAGTAAAAATGCGGCAGGAGTAAAACCATTCCCAGAAGCTACATGGCGTTCAGAGGGTTAATGAAAAATGTTTCGTAGCACTTGAGTTAAAACCAGTTTAAAATGTGCATATGAAATAGCTTTTCCTGCGTTACTGTTTTAATATCGTCATAACCACGACACCACGATAGAGTCTCTCCTTGACTCTTAGCCGTTTATTAGCGAAGCCCTTTGCATACATCTCCGCTCCATAAGCAGCTCATTTATAACACAAGTGAGAAATCAGCGTTACCTTGCAACTGTAAGCAAATCAGAATTCTGTGTGCAATAACGTTGATGAAGAAAAGCAAAACAGATCCCTCTGATAATATGCTTGTCTACACTGATTATTTTTACGGCAAAAGATAATAAACTGCTTTCTTTGCGGACCTGAGAGACATTTTTATGATGAGATACGTTTATGCTTGATTACTGACACCTGTTTCCTTTGAAAACACCATGGAACCAAACCGAAGAGATGCTATGAGCATAGATGCATTACCTTGGCGAAAAACTGCAGAGGTCAAAGGTGATGTTCCAGTAGCTCAGTCAGTGGTCAGGACAAGGGTTTGACGGACAAAAATTGAGTGAATAGTGAGCATAACATGAGAGGAAGCAAAAACGAATAGGCAAGTATATGAAAAAAGAGGAGAGGAAATATTAGTGCAGCACAGTTAACTGAAATGATTTCAGGGGAAGGGAAATGTGTTCAGGTGGCTGGGAAGGAAAAGCAAACCAATAGACCCCATACCTTGGCGGTTTAACATCAGGTGCGCCAGACCTTGAGGGAAAGAACAGAAAAAAGGATACGAAAACAGGAAGTTCATAAAGAGGTTTGGGAGAACAAAAGCATTGTCACAATGTTGGACTGCAGTTTGTGACAGACATCCTGGGGTAGGTACGGATGTCAAAGTTGAAACTCAAATATAAAGGGGAAATCAAACTAAAAACAGACAAACATCTCAAGGGAGGAGAGGGAAGGCAAGGAGAGAAAAAAACATCTTGACGGTGCAACCCTGATAGGTAGTTGCTCACACAGATGCTTTTTTCTAATGGAACACATACTGTATGTTTACTTGATGCAGACAGCGTTTGAGATGTATCAGGTATACGTAAAACCTGCTTTGTATTGCAAGCACCTAATGTAAAAAAAAGTCACACATGGTAATGCTAGACTATTGATTTCTGTGATCTCTAACACGGTTCTTTATGCTTCGCAACTCATCTCAAGTTCTCCACACATGAGATTTTTGCATGTTAGCGCAGTCGAGCCAGATGAGCCTATTTAACCTTCGATACGGCAGCGGTCTATAAAAGGGCAGAAGTGACACCATTCCTTATTGCTTCGATCTTTAGCGACTATCGCTTACGCTTTCACAGATGATTTAATGCAGTGGGTTTGCCGGGGTTGGAGTCTAAGGACCACACTCCCCTCATAACACTGATACAATAACACAACAACAACAACAACCGTGTAACAGCTCAGGCTGCAATGATCAGGCCACACCTCAGCCTTTAATTCTGAGGAAATAGCAGAAGGGAGCTGTAGCTCAGTGCTGCACTGTGTTAAAGCCTCATTGACTTTGAACCATCATAAAGCTGGTCAGCCAAGCAAAAATGACACATCCCACCTCCATATTCTGTCAAGTAGAAGGTAGAAGTAGCATTAGGCTGAATATGCTGGTTTCTAACTGCATTGGTCAACACATACAGGCCGTTATCAGAGCATAATCAGGGCTTAAGACCGTCAATAAACCCCAAACTCAGTGTAATACAGGATATTCTTCTAACAAATGTAAATGCAGCACTGCAGCACTCACAGTCACAGTGGGAACACACACAACTTGCATGTTTCTGTGCATACATAGAAAAGCCATAGTAAAGCTACATTCTGTTAAATTAAAAAAAAAACAACACACATATATATAAAAAAACACACTGCAATCTATCAATCATATTGCTTGTTGCAGGTGCCTCTGTATAAGAGCCCTGCAGGATAGCCTGCATGCACTGTGGTGATCAAAGCCAAGTTTAATTTAGACAGGTGTATACCACAAGCTTAAGTCTCAAGTAGGTCAGCCAGAAACGGTATGGCATACCTCACCTGCTCCTCCTGCCAAAAAGGAGTTGGGACTGACACAATGCAACACTTCTGCTGAGCACATGAGCCCCACTGTGTCAGCCAACACAAACAGCTCTCATCAGTGCATCGGCGCTCTAAGACCCTGTACTGCAAGTCACTTATTCACAGTTCCAGCACCACTTCAGTCATTAGGTAAAACCTTATGAGGGGGCAGGTCGCTGTTGCACAAATCTCCTCACATGTTCCACCGAACAAGGCTGTTAACGCTGCAACTCTCGCTGTGGAATGGACATGATTACCCCTGGGAGGGTCCTTGCCTGCCAACACGTAGGCTTTTGATACAGTGTGCCATTGCAAAGCAAGCGACTGAGCCTCTGCTTAGACAGGATTCACCCACAACCCTGTCTGCATAGCAGACAAAGAGCTGCTGTGTGCACCCCCACTGCGGCTGCTTGTGCACTCCACATGACAGACCGACGTACGCTTTCACACGACATAAATTATGCCACCTCTTCTCCCCCTCATCGCTCCTCAGGTGATCTCATTCTTACTGGCTGCACTCAGATGCGACTGGATTAAGATCATGTCTGGCTGTATCCTCTTCCCGTCTTTCTGCCATGAACATCACTCAGCTGTGCTCAGACGTAGAATCGGTAACAAGGGGCTACAAGAGAGGCTTGTATACAGTGTCATTAACAGTAACAGACTCTGCTGTTATGAGCCACCACCGACTGAGATAGCAAAGAAAAATATGTATTCAACCCTCTTTCCATCTCTTTGTCTTTGGTCGTGGTAGGGGTAGGTTTCCCGGTATCCAACTATAACATACTAATTCATCATCAGCTGAAGAATGCCCTAGTCCAACCACGAACTGAGGCTATTCCTGTTTAGCTTCAAGAAACAAACTTTGACTCAAACAATCTGCAGCTACTTCACACACCTCTGATTTTTGCAGAACACTGGGGCAAACAAAGCTGACCCCATCCCTGGTACTAGTGACCAGAACAACGTCTAGGCGGGCTCAGTCAACACAGTAATCTCTGACAATGTTTGTATTTCCAAGGAGTTGACGAAAAGTGGATTAGAAGTGGTGTCGTTACTGCCCTTGTGCAGAAGCAGCCATCTATTGAATATGCGCATCCTGCTTGGCTGTGCCTTGCATCCAAATCTCAGTGTGTGGAAATGCATAGATAAATGTAGAGTCCCATTAGAGGGGGAAGCCTGTATGGAAACAAACTGTCCTCTCTACCAGTAATCTACTAGCTTTCTATTTTTAAAGGAGAGCTTCAGGGCAAACAAAGATTAATAACCATGCAATGGAAGCTCATTTTATTAAAATGTTAGTATGTTACTTTTAGAATCCTTTTGATTTGGCCTCATTATATAACAGTATTTTAGTTTGTGTTTTTTTTTTTTTTTGAAAAAAAAAAAAAAAATCAAATAAATACTCTTTCAAAAGCCTGCTGTTCTACTCAGGCCATAATTTTACCTTTTGGATTTGGTGTTATTGATCATCTCATCATGTCGCTATGTAAGAGGTTGTGCTATTTCCAGTGGTGGTTTATTAGTAATGAGCTTGCTGTGCTCAAACTCATAGACATCGAGCAAATCCATAACGTCAAACATCAGAAACTGCTGCCGAGCAACTCTTTGTGCTTTCAAACCGTCAAGAAGGTTCCACCTTTAGCCACAGTCCAATTAATGTTAGAGCTTGCAAGTAAGTGCTTCACACTGTGAATGATGAATGTTTGAATCCATGGAGAGCAGAGTTTTTTTGACCTGTGTGATTTAGAGTGTACCCAATAAAAGTTAGCAAGGGCAAATGCTACCTAAGACGGAAATTTTTTTGTGAACAAACACTGCTTTAAAAATGAAGCCTGTTACTTCAAAAACTTTGTATTAATTGTGTTTCCTCATGACATACTGCTGACCTTTCGACCTTTAACCCTCCTTCTTCTGCCTTTCTTCTTTTTCTTTGCACTGATTTAATCCTTATGAAAGATTGCAAAAAAAAAAAACTTTTTAAAATGCCGTGATTTTTTTTTGTAGTATTGTAACTGGAAGACACCTGCGTAATTTAAAAACATTTTAGGCTACTAATGTTTCCATAAATTGAATGAAGAAGATGATTTATTATAATCGGGCTGCTAAAAAAGCAAAACACATCTTAATTTTATGTAAATTTTTTATAATTCTTTCTAACAGTATTAACTGTTGGATATACTTCTAACAAGATGAACGCATCTGTCTTTGGAAGTTTAATTAAACAAATATAGTGGGGGAAAAAAAACAAATGCAGATGTTGAAGGACCTCTCAGTCATTATTGTGACATTAATTAGCGAGCATCTAAGAAGAAAGAGCCATTGCATGAGGATTAGGATTTGCCAAATTTGTTTTTCCATGAAAAGTACAGTATTATGGAGCCTGTTGTAATGAGGGATTAGACCAAGGTCACTGCTGCTGAAAGATGCAAGCCCACCAGGACCAGCTGCGTCCTTTCTTTCGAAGATTTCTACGCTTGCTTTATCGTCCCTGTAGTTCCTAGTGTGTCACTGCTGTGTGCCTAACACGTGAAAATTTGAAGGAATAAAAAGAAAAACAAAGACGACGCGTTTGCACTTGGAATGTGTGTTGTGTAAGGGCTTCCCTATATGTTTGAGTGATTTCTGTCTGTTCTGTGTCTGCCTTGAGAGGTGGCTGCCCTTATCTCTTGTTCACAGACCTGTTTTTTCTTTTTTTTTTTTCTCTTTTCTTTTTTTGCTCACAAAACATCAGAGGATGCTGCACTCTTTTGCCGTCTGAGCATGCCCCCACCGTGGCCTTTGTCCGCACAGATCGATGGGCGCCCACGTGCAGCATACTGTAGATGAACCACCCGGAAGACTCACCTGCTGTGCCAAACGTTTTCACTGCCCTTAATGCAGTCCCTCAGACAAATACAGATAATTCCTGCACCACTTAAAACACACAGCCAACACCAAATATAGCATTTGGGTTACCATCTTTGTCATCTCTTGGGGAGGGGGGGAAAGGAGGCGATTTAGGTAATGCATAGATTAGTCTATTTCCGTTGATGCAAGGACAACAGAGAAGAGACTTGCTGCCGAACAGCACATGGAGTGGTATGAAGGACAGAAAAAAAGGCATCTGGTGAGTGTGATTTTTCTGGTGTCATTGTTGTTTTCATGCATTCTGCATTGGGGATTGTCTCCATGTCAAGCCTTAATCCAATAAACATTCTGATGTGCTCTCTTTGCAGCATGTCATTTAATAATGCTTGCCTTTTTGCTGTGAGCAGAGCCATGCCATCTTTGCTCATATTAGGAATGATTAATGCTCATTTTTGGAAATTGTGCAGAGATGAAACCTCTTCACCATTTACTGAAAAGTCAAACCATATAGCGCAGTCTGTAGTCCTTCTTATGTGCTGTTTTAAAATGTAACACTGAGAATCTATGCTGAAACATATTTCAAATTGAACAAAACGTCTAATAATTTATGCAGCAGTATATATATGTGCGTGTTGCTACTTTGTATTCTGCAGAGCCGTGTGACGAGGCTCTGCATGAAGACAATATCATTTTGCAATCTTCAGTGTATTTTGCTGTCATACACCAAAATGCAAGTGTCAGAAACAGGGCTTCAAAGAGCAGGTGTGCATAGGTCTGCGCATCTTGAGTCAGTAACAGTGATTTATAATGTGCAGAGGTTCAGCACACCTTGCGCTGGTCTCCTGAGCCTGTTGGCTGCCCTTTCACCAGAACCAGCAGTCCTTACTGGGGAGATGGATGTGTCGCTCTGTTGCCGACTAAACAAATCTCCCTCCTCACTTTCAATCTTCATTTCAGTCCAGAATGTGCACCTCGTTAGAAAGCAATCCTGTTTAACTGCGGTCAGTTGAAATGTTGCTAATAATGAGAGAAATGTCTCTTTTTTTTTTTTTTTTCCTGCCGAAAGAGAGTTGTTACTCCTCAGAAAATCTTGTTAAATGCACCTATGACAAAACATCATTGCAAATGTTATTACAATTTGACGGCCTCAATAATCAGCCACGCTGTGCCGGAGGATTTATGTCTTCATGTTTGAGTTGAATTCACACATTGACCTTAGAGTATAATGGTATATACGACTTCAGATGAGAAAAATATGCACTGAAGAGAGAGGAAAAAAACACAGAATTTAAAAATAACAAAACAAAGCATCTCTGTACAGTCATTTTCTCTGTGATGCACTATATGAATGCTTCCCATATTGTGCGACGCCCACGTACCCACGTACACCGCAGACCTTTCTTGTCACCTTGAGCACGCTGATTATATATACAATGAGCATTCAGCACATTAGGCGCATTTTCCTTCGTGACCCCGTGACCAGTGATAGTATATCTCCATTCAGCTTAATTTGTTGGATGTCAGAACTGCAGTCCAAACTGACAATAACAACCTGATAATAACCGAACACACTCTCACAAACTGATGCCGTGGTAATAGCCTTTGCAAATAAATGCAACCACAGAAAAACTAATTCTGCTCATCATTATGTTCATTATATAATGCCTTGTCTTACCTTCTACTTCTTTCTGGACAGCTGCTGGAGAACAAAGAAAAAACAGACATATTTAATGTTGACGGTAGAATATTAAGTATTAATCTGCTACCAGTTTACAGTCTGCATCTCATCTAACATAGATGGGTATGTCATGCTTTGCTGAACCTTTCAGCTTCTTTCACGACATGCATGCTGCCTTACACATGATTCAGTCAGATCCTGTTTGTCCATTTGTTCCGTCAGTGCGGTTGCAGCAGTAGAATTACTGCTAATAAAGATGGCATTGTATCACATCTGTGGCATGTTGCACGACATACCTACAATCACAGATGTAGAACAGAAGCGAGTATAACCCTACGCAATATCACCTAAATGTCAAAGGATTCAAAATTGTATCACTTCTCATTAAATGCATTATTATTGAAGTATTTCTTATTATGAACAGTCAAAAAAAAAACAACACTCTCAAAAGCTTGCGTGGGCTTAGACTATATACTGAAATTAGAGGTCCAAAAGTAGAAACTTAATGCAACAAAAGTGACAACACCTGTGATCACTGACACAAATGTTAAAAAAAAAAAAAAATAAGCTGTTACGACTGAAACCAAACTGAGTACATCTGTGATTTCCAATTAGCCTCACTGCATGAGCTTCGTTATAAAATGACCTGTGAACACCAGAACTTTCTCAGTTTTAGACCTATGGGCCGTCTCTATCTATGAGTCCTGGCTTCGCACTGGAACAGAACTATGAGGACCTGGAAAACTGACTGGGAGATGGCGACCAAAGGAAAATCAGTCAAAATACAAATGCAGCAGTAATCAGGAGGCAAAAAAAATGAGCCATAGTACCACTGATCAGAGCAGTAGTGGCTGTCTTCCTAAAATGACGCCATGGACAGTGCACTACTTGCACAATCTAGCTTTGAAAAAAAAAAAAAAAAAAGACACATTGGCAAGTGTTTCAGGCTTGGCACAGGGGTTATCAATGGAAATCAGAGTCTCTGTGACAGCTCAGCCAGTGTGAAGGGCATTGTCTAACGCCAACCTGTATGGTATGCATGCAAGAAAAAGAGCCTTGCTTCCTCTACGGCACAAAACCACAAGATTAAACATTGCTAAAGAACACGAAAAGAAGCCTGATGAATGCTGAGAGCACATTCTTTGGTTAGATGAAACCAAGATAAGTTTGTTTGGCTCAAATGGGGTCCAACATGTTTGGTGTGAACCTGGCCAGAACTACTGCATAGTCCTGACACAGAAGCGGGCAGGAGGGTAATGATATGGGGCTGCACGAGTTCAAAAGGTGTTTGTGAGATGACATTTATAGATGGCACCGTGAATTCTTGTGGATATACCAAAATACTGGCTAACAAGACGACTCTGAGTCTCCTGGCAGCAGAGGAATATTTCAGCATGATAATGATTCAAAGCACACTGCCAAAATCACACAAGAGTTTCTCAAGAGGAAAAAAAAGTGAAAAGTATGACCTGGCCAAGTATGTCACCTGACTTGAATCCGATAGAACACCTCTGGGGTATTTTAGAGAGAAAGGCAGAGCAACAAAACCCCCTCCAGCAAAGAGCGGCTGGAAAAGAAAGCTCTCTGAAGAATGACAGAACATCTCTCTGGAAAGTTGTGCAACACTGGTATCTTGCATGCTGAGGAGGATTGAGGTTGTCATCAAAAATAAAGGTAGAGATACAAAGTATTGAAAAAAGAAAAGGTTTGAATAGCAGTAATGAAAAAAATGTTATGCCTTTTGTTGCTTTAAGTTCTTGCTGTGGGGCCTGTATTTTTAATATGGCCAATCTAAACTGTTAATTTTCCATAAGAGCAAATAACCTACTGTTCAGCGTACAACTTTGAATCACTTGACATTTATACTTTTTATAGTCCACTGTTGCCCTAAAAGAACCTCAGCCAGTATTCTGTTTGTCTCTTGAGCCATTGAGGTCCCCTGACCTTGTGTAAGAAGGCTGCAGAGCTTCCAAGCCAATTACATATTAATGACTAACAGTCATAAGAGGCAAACCTGAAGTGTTTTGCAAAGTGGAAAAGATATCGACCACTTCCACTTTCTTTTCTGTACTGTAGGGACACGGAGCTTCAAAGCTCACTTTTAAATCACAAAATTCTATGCTTGCTGTTTATCAGTTTTCCCAGAATAAGAAAATTACATCCATTTAGCGGCCTGCTAGATGTCTCGAGGTTGAAAACATGCAAACAGCTCTCGCATTAGAAAGCTGTTGTCCTCTGACTTGTGAAGATAACTGCTGAGAGAGCTGGACTCTCTTACGAGGCGAGCCTTTAAGTACTGCTGCACTATACTTTGGCCTGGATTGCAGTTAAGTGGACTTTATTGATTATCCTCTGGAGCTCAATGACGATATGGACTATATATTTAGAATGTGATATTAATAACATATTTGATCCATTTATAAGCCAAACGTTTTCAGTAGCCAACAGCATTGAAGCACAGCACAATGGCATTAAAAAAGAAACAGAATTCACACAAGTTTAGATATTCTAGGGTAGAAAATCATATATTTGGTCACAATTAGGGATCTTGTTGATAAAAATGTATCAGTAAGGTAAGATTATTAGACTAAGACAGTTGTTTGTTCGGACCATTTGTTTATAGCGGCTAATGTTCACGAATGCAACTTAGATATTCCTGTATAATTCGCATTATTCAGTCATTTACTGACTCCATAACTGTTCCCTATTTGTGCCGTTGCTTCACTGCATTTTACAATTTATCAGCCATCATTAGCTTGTGACTGCTTCAGTTTAGGGAAAATATATTAACAACAACAACATGCCTCCATGCCAAGCACAAACACTCCTTTCATTTCATGAAAGGCAACACAATTAACTATGAATATCAATTTTGTCTGCCCTCACTTCATAGAGAAAAATATACATATTAATGCCAAAAAATACATTTCTGCTGCAAACAGAAGGATGATATTTCTCTTACCTTCATGGCAGTACCTTCCCTTGTAGCTGGTATTGATACAGTCGCAAAGGACTTCTCCATTGCTGACGGAGCACGAGCCTGTGTTGCTGCAGGGAGAGTGTGTGTCACATATGTACTCCAAATCGTTATGAACAGCTTGACCGTCCAGCAGTATCGGTAGTGCCTCCCCCAGTTTCAGATTGGTTATAAGGCCCTGGAATGGCGGCTCGTATTTGACAGTGCTGGAGGTCAGGGCGGAGAGGCGCACATCAGGCGAGATCCCCCCTACGTAGAGGTCACTGGCCACGACCATCTCTTTTCTCTTGGACTTCACCTCGGCCACTTTCTCCTCGTTGTCCACCATCAGTCTGGTCTCTCTGTAATTACGAGTGAGGAGGATTCTGTGCCAGCGCTGGTCATTGATATGAGTCTCCGTGTGCAGGGAGGCCGGTTCAGCACAATGGATGGTGAAGCGCATCTGGAGCCTCCCGTCTACAATCAGAAGCTCCAGGAAGTCGCAGTTCCCGCCATCGTCGAGATAGAGCACCAGGGCTTTGCTGACGTTGGTTTTTAGAATAAAGCTGAGCTCACCTGTTGTCTTGGCGTCCCACTGACCATAGCGTGTCCACTGACCGGGAACGCCCTCATATTCCAAAGCTATTCCTGTTAGAACCAATCCAGCTAAGAAGAAAATCCAGGAAGCCTTGCCTTTACACCTGCCCATGATGGTTACTATCTACTATCTACTACTGGCTTCTGTGTGGTCTCTAATTCATATGAATCCAACACAGCTGTGAGGAAATGTTACCTACTGTCTATGATTGTTTTGCTATCACACCTAAAATATGCAGGAATAAGACTGCAACTCCCACGTGCAGTAAAAGAGATTCTCTAGCCTTGACTGTCTATCCTGATTCTTTTTGCCATCTCTCTGTGGGTGACACGTGATAGAGTGAACAACTGAGGCACATCGCACAACACTTTGCATCTAGTTTGGATCAGCTGAGAAAGAGAGCAAACAACACAAGTGATCCACAATACTGTGTGCTTCCTCGTCTTCGCCATCCAGTGTCTTGGCCTCCATCCAGCACTGTTCCTGTCAGTTCTCCATGGGTTAGCTAGGCATGCAGCCTAGGTACAGCCTCCATTCTCCTTAGCAACATCCTAAGACATAAAAGAAGAAGAACGTGTAATGAATAGCTGGAAACATTACCAACCGCTGATTGTACAAAATAACAGTCATTATGAATAACGTGGCAAGCAAATTACACAAGCTAACAAATGATTAAGGAGGGAGAAATTTGGAGAAGACAGAGGCAGAGTACTTTCATTGTTACGTAAAATTCAAAACTAGAGCCTGACTGATATGCTGAACAGCTGATATATTGGCTTATAACAGACATACCGATGTTGGCTTATATGTTGTCAGGTATATGTGTTGACACGAGAGCTTAACATAATGCAAATGAAGATGCTTATGGTAATTTGCAAATAGTGTCATCACATGGTTTAGCCAGCAAAGCACCTTAAACTGTATTCTTTGCACCATCATCTGCAGCACATGTCACAGAGTACATATTACATTTAGTTGGTGGGAAGAATTGCTGAAATCTTAAACTAATTTTCCCTTTCAATATAATTAAAGCATACTGTATGTATCTATATGTATATACATATTTGAAAAATGTCAAAATCGTAATTTTTGACTCCCTAAAAATGAGCATCGGCTTCAGAAATCCAGCACCAGTGTGGCTCTAAGCAAGAGTCAGCATTCAGCTGTATTTTGCATTATTCACAGGTCACTTCCAAGGGCTAGCATGAAAACCACGGCTACAGATAAGAGATTTCAGCAACCAGCCCTCAACACGACCCTTTTGACCAAGCAACATCTCAATCCAGACCCCGAACCGCACACCTTAGCACTGAGGCTGAAGGAGAAACAGAGGGTCTCGTTGGTTTGCAGAGACCTGTGCTCATTTCCAAGATGCTGGTGGGAAAGCTTGTTTCATAAGCACCCCCACAGATGTTCTGGCGCAATCATGGCCTCGCTGACTTCAGAGATGTTGAGCCCCTTAAGCCCTCTGCGCTCCCTGGACTCAAGCTAAGATGTTACGGCAAAATAACATACGCAGGCCACAGGCTGGAAATATGATGAAAAGGAAGAGGTCTATGTCACAAATAAACAAGCAAACAAACACGTCGATACTTTGTGGCAACAAAAGAGGGTGTGGCTCACAGGCTTAAGGACAACAAGTTATGCACCAGTCTTCGGCTAAAGTGGAAACCTACACTGCCGTTACGATTAAAAATCTGGAGTCTAACTGATGTCAAGTCATCCTATGAAATCATATGCCGGAAAACACACATTCCAACAGACAGCATTTACATTTAAATAATGAGGGGATTGTTTATGTGTGCTTTCATTATCCTGCAGAGAACAAAGCCAATAATGAATTTATCCTACAGACAAGTGCTGTCTGTGTAGCCACAGCCTGATATAGCTTATGTCTCAGTGCCAAAGAACTGCACTGCTGCCCAAAACCTATTAAAAACACATAAAAGAGCAATAACACTGTGTGATTCAATGAAGTGATCAAAACCAAAATCAGCAGCAACGATCAGTTACAACTGGTTTATGCTAAAGAGTGGAAAAACTGTAGCTCTCGAGAATGCCCACACCGCACGGCATGTATATCGCACATCTAATGAAACCCTAAATGTTTGATTTAGAAAGTAGGTTGTACAATGAATGTCGAGGTTTACGCTCTTAACATTCACAAAATGTACCAAAGTCACCCTGTCTCCTCAGAAAAAGAAAACAATGTAGCACTTTACATACTGATTCACCCCAAACCAATCAATCAGCCTCCAATAAATGCAGACTTAAAGTATATCAATAATGTGAGTTAAAGCTCTGGCGGTTACAATTATACAGAAAAAGAGCTAATTTGACTAAAAGTGAGGGGAAAAAAAACATCTTTGTTATGTAAAACTGAGTTCTTTCTCATTTAAAGATGCTTCTCAACTCAGAGCAGAGGCATTTAATGTAAGTTTGGCCCAATTTCAGCTGTGTCACAGACAGAAATATATGTGTTTGAGTTTGCCTGGAATTACAGCCTCTATTGGGTTTCCTGCTGATGAGGGACTGTCACAGTTGGGAATATTTGCTAAAGGTATATGTCGCAGGAAAGAGTGCATCACAGCAAATAAATCAAAGTTTCTCCCCAAAGTATCAGAAGGCTCCAGGCTTGAAGAAAACCCTTCTGATAGACGGGTTTATCATGGGAATAGCTGTATCCTGGAAGGTCATAAAATCTGACACCCTCCTCACAGAATGAATTGCAATTTGCCAGGGTCAGGTATGGTGTGTGAAATGCTTCTCAGAATCTGTCATAGCTGTATATACGTGGTCCACCTCAGCTAGTTCTGATTTGGAAAAACAGTACATTAGTATTTTTGCACATGAAGAGACAGGAGGTATGTGGTGCTTTCAGTTTCCTCGCCACATGATAACTATTTTGCAGCAACTTTCATTTACGCTCATTAAAGGGGATCTGTCAGGCTATTTTAGGCTATATTTTTTGTTCTGGGACTTCACTAGAGTAGCAGTGCGTGATATACAGTTCAAATAAATCATTATTTATCTTATACTGGCCCCTTTATGCAGCCCTTCAGTTCAGTCACTGTTTGAAACCAGCTGATTTTGCTCTGGGCTCTTTAAGGCCTCCCTTCCTAAAAGCCTGCTTTCATCCGACTGGTAGCCTTCACGGAAGCCTTTGCTTGTGAGAATCCTCTTATCCTGGAACCCGCTAAGTAATATAATTTCTCATTCTTGGACTTTTTAAATCAATTTGTACATGTTTAAACCCAAGACCCAATCAGGAATTTAACAGTGGACAGCATGAACATCAACAGCACAAAAAAAAAAAAAAAGACGTGAAAAGACATCTTTGTTGGGAAAATAGTACCGTCACTGTCTTCCTTTTGTGTGACATAGTGGTGGATTTTAGTTTCTAAATCACAAGCATACATAATTATTTTTTCTCCATGCTCTCGTGTTGATAGGTGTGCATGTGGGAAATGTGCTAAAATGCTGACTGAAATGAAAAACATTTGCTGTCAAGAAATTCCAAAGGCAACGTAGCTCGTAAAATGTTCTTCTACTGTTGCCAAACGATTGTATAATATCTCTCTGCACTGTCAATTACTTGAATGCTGGAGTACATTAAATGCCTGTAATACTACTCAATTAAACTGTTCTGCAAAATCATGTACATACATATAGCAAGAAGAAAGTAGTTTAACTTTGTGGGCGTACTGTGACCGTATACAGAAACCCTGCCGAGCTGGTGTCAGCCCTGCAACAAAACCGAAGAAACATATTGGATTCTGCATTCGGAGCAGCATAAAGACGGAGCGTTTGTCTCACAGGAATTACTTTCACATACGTTTGCCTTGTTATTTGAGATTTTGGCCACGTTTGAAATGAAAATCAGACACTGCAACATTGCTTAAATATCAGTAAATAAAGAGGACCACATTCTCCCTTTAAGAGCAGCTTGTGTTTCAGGACATCGTTGTGAGACATATACAGTAAATACAGCATAATGTAGGGGCAGATCAGACAAATATTATGCATCCTCTGCTAGGAATACTTGAATACTAAAACATACAGCACAGAACAACTGCATAGTATGGCCGACTGCATTCATAAGTGATTGTGCTGCTAGGAAAAGCTGAAAAGGACAAGATGAGCTGACATTTAAATATAAACATATATAAACATGTATACACATAACTATTAAAATTCAAAGGGTAAAGAATCTTACTAAATATGGACCAATGGAAGGCTTTTTCTTACATCCTATAAATTCTTCAATATCTACATCTGTATCTTTACAGTTGTAATCACCCACCCCCTTTGCTCACTATTTTTTTTTTTTAACTCTCGAGCTCTGTTTGGCTAACACAGGCAGGGTAGATAAAACATACAAGGGCCTATTTCCCAGAGGAGCTTTGAGACGGCAGCGGTGCAATGTCATTTCTCTGCACCTGTAAAAAAAAAAAAACTTTACTGCTGATTCAGCACAGATCTTGAGTGCAAGCAGGTCTTGTCGTGGAAATCTGCAACGACTTCTTTTGATTTGAACGTCCTAACTACCATTATTAAGACTGTTTTGAATGAAGTCTCATTGTACTCCTCTAAAAATGGTAATTTTGCGACAATTTTAATAAAGTAGCTTTACGAAACCATCCAAAAATGCCCCCCTATAGACAGGAAGCAAACACTGTTCTGCCAGCCAGACTGACAGCACTGATGTAGTGCTGACTCTTTTTCTCCCCTCCCCTGTCCACATAGGAGCCGCTATTGATCACATAATAATAAGGTCTCAGTTCGTAAATAGTGTGTTTACAGTTTAGGTTGTAAAATGTAACATTCCTTCCGGTACATTTAATGGCTTTTTCTCATGAGGTAACGTGCACTTTCTTCATTAAAAGCAACCAGCCAATTACCCATTGCGGTCAGAATGTGGACCGGGGGCCACCGGGGGTAGCCAATTAATCTCATTTCACTGAGGACCTGCACCGACCCTGACAGCACCACCAGATACACACTCCTGTCCTCCAACACTGAACAAAACTGATACCTAAAATTATGAATTTAATCAGGTCTGTTGGCCTTGTCACCGGTTAACTCGGCAGAGTATTGTGGCTTATTTTTCAACCTGCCCTATATTTTTGTTCCGCATTTGACCTATATTTGTTGTGATTATACGACTGTAATACAAAATTAATTTTGTTTGGTCAATGTCATGTTATAATTACTCTTACACCCTATGAAAAAGCATCTAGTACATAGTGATGGCACACAGACAACACACTTTTGCATTCATGTAATATGACTTATCTGCCGTATACCATAGTTTGATGCTTGGTGATATTTAAGTACAATGATAGCATACTCCCATGATACAATGCCAAATACCACTGCATATATACACATACTGTAGCAGTTTGGTTGCTGTATTTTTCAGATCAGTTCCTGCCACTGTACTGCATATTCTTTAAACTATTCGTATATGAATGGTAATATTTACATCATATTAAAAAATGGTACAACACGGTTGGTCCAGTAAAACATCCAGTGCAAAAGTAATAACATATGCTGTTTGAACTAAAAGCAGCATATGATCACAGCCCTGTTATATGTAAAAGTGATCAGTTATATAAATCCATAAAAGAAACATTAGGCTGTACTGAAGCACATGTGGCGTTATTGCTTTGTCAGGTTTTGGGTTCTGCCTAACAGAGTTATTTTTACAACACTGGGTATTTAAAGAGTTTATTGGTTTTCCCAAAAGCTACAGTAAAAGATGGAGACTTCATATTGTTTAAAGATTAGGATAGCAGTGCACATTTAAGCCTCCTCTAGTATACATTCATACTGTTCACTTGATTGCTAATATGAGTCTTTCACTTTTTTGCATTCCTTGTTTAACAGAATATAAAAAAAGTGGGAAACAGCCTGAAACAGAATTTTAAATCCTGAATGCTGACCCTCGTTGACCTTACTCAGCCTATGTTCTGAAAACATTTTCTTGTTCCTGTTAACTACATGTTTTAAAAATGCTCAATGGACAAGTTGTAAATAATACAGTAAGTCCTACAAATTAATATTCAACACTGGTGTTGTGTGAATCATCCATATGATACAGCTGGGGGCAGGAGTTGATGAGGATGATTGACAGGATGCTTTAGAGGACTGGAATGCCTGCTGCTCCTTTACGAGCGGCTTTAATTTGTCGGCCACTGGGGGGAAAAATGAGGCTGTTGAGGTTGCCATCTAACACCATCCAACTTCGCCCCCCCTCAATCAATATATTTTCTTAAATGGATCATTTGTGGATCAGACCAGGATGCATGTGGACGAGCCTTCCACTGCTGAAGAGATTCGACATGAATGAGTTGCTGCTACTAAGAGTCAACCTGCCACCCTGGGGAAGGACACGGGGGCGGGCAGAGGGGCTGGAGGGTCACCAATTACTGATTGTGCATGTGGAGATATCACACAGCTTCAAGGTTGCGGGGAATAGGACTGAACAGCTTTTTTTTCCCTGAATCCATGGCCGACACCAGACAACAGGGATCATGGTGCGATGCTCGGTAACATGTCAGCGAACATGATCTACGAGCATCACTCCGAAGAATCAACTGGATAAGGAGGTGAAAGAGCAAAAGCGGAGGTGGACTGTGAATTAACAAAAGACCAAGACAAAAATAACATCTTACTTAACAACAAAAAAACATGCTTGACAAATCTGACAGGTATCACTAATAAAGACGCCCTTGTACGCAGCTTTCTCTGCTGCGGATGAAGCATTACAGAAGCAACGTTTCCATGTGCCACTGCGGCACTTACCGTATGTATGTGATGTTCAAACACTGTTTAAAATGCATAGGTATGTTTGATTTAATCATGGGGTTTATGATTGCTTGTCACAGAGGCATGCTATGTGAGTGTATATAGGGAACAGAGCTCAAACTCCTCCTGTCTTGCAGCATGCCTCTGTTGCATGCATCGGTTTCTTCTGAATGCTTCAGTGAAAGCAGTCTGAAATTGTGCCTCTTATCTCCAGCGTCTCCAAGCAGGTTCTTGGGTTACAATGCAGAAGAATGCAAACGTTTATACCCAGTGTGCCACATGTGCATTTTTCTCCAGCTGTTTAACTCTAGTCTTTTCATCCATCATTTTTTTTCTATTAGAGGACCAGTGGCGGTTGAATACCCAGTCATTCTGTAAATGGAGCCTGCAGGACTATGAAAGCGATTCAAATAGGAGCAAACGTAAGGAAAGCCGCGCTCAATATGCATGCTCAATCTACTAGAAGTATGGGTGTGTCATGGGTCTGTGCACCTAGTAAAAGTTGTTTCTTCTCACCACACCTCTTTAATCTTTTACCCCCTCAGTCTCAGGGCTGAGTGAGGCTGGAAGCAAAATAGGGCATATCTTTGGATATTAATTACCAAGATGAATTACAAATATCTAATGAAGTATTCATAGCATTTGGGCATAAGATTCCCTGAGTGTGTCAAAGCAATTCCAATATGAGCAAATGTTCTAGAAATAACCTCTATTGGGGTGACACACTGATGGGGTGCGACTCCACTTTTGAGTTATTTTCAAGTGCTCTCAAGAAGAATCACATCAGGTGTTAACCTCAATATTATACTATAGCTGCTGATGTTTACAGCGGAGGCAGATTTATTCCCATGTTGTGTCTTCCGACGAATGCTGCAATCTGAGTATCGAATAAATGTCAACGTTTTTTCGCACAGATGGTGCTGTAGAGGTTAATACTGAATGATGTTTGATTAACTAATGATCGGGGAAAACTGTCATGTAAATCTGGTTTATGCTTCTGATTCGAATGCAGAGCAGAGGTATCTCCTGACAGACAGTGAGACCACAGACAAAGAGAATTATTGTACAGCATTTCATGTCAGACAAGAATATATCTGTAAGAATTATTACTGTTGATCATAGACGGAAACAATGACGCCAACAAAGAGACACGTTTTTAATTAGCCAATTTACAGATAAGATCTAATTGAGCGCAGTATTGAACAAAAATGGGCTTGACCTACATACGCCGGGACATTTTTTTTTTTCTTTTGATGGAAACTTTGCATTGCAGATTAAAGACATAACATGTAATGCTTTGCTGCCTTGGCACTCCGTCTCCGAGCTGAAATATTTTTCTAAATCAAATTTTTGTTAATGGCATTTTTGCTGATGCTCTATCATTTTTTAGCCTAGCCGTGTATTTACGCAAGAGCTGATGAAAGCCTGAAATGTTTTGCTTTGCTTGTTTGTTGTCTAATAATGAATCATTCATATATCTGTCTACTTGCATGTTTTAGTAATTACAGGGTGTAACAGTGAATTGATTCCTTCAAATAACCGTGAGACACAGATTGACGCTTTTTCTTTCCTTTTGACAGGCGTGTAAGCGTTCCGAGTCCTGCTGATGATTCAGAATGAAGTTTTCCCTGTTAAAACATTACCCTGCCTCCAAATCAGTTCAGAATTTATTTATTTCTTCATATTTAATCTGCGTTCCCCAGGATATAGCACACTTGGGGAACATTTCAGTTTCCTCTAATTACATGAACATTTTCTTCCTCTACGGGGAAACATAATGTACAAAGATAGTCATGAATCTTTAAATAAAAGAACTAATGGTATTTATCATTAATACAGCTGAGTAACTCAAATAGGAAGAGACAGTGTTGGTCATCACACTAAAAATTGCTGCTGCATAGCAAACAAAAGAGAGTGAGCAGCAGATTTTTATGCTCCACCACACCTATAGTGCACAACATGTCAGCAGCGAGAATGCAGAAACTCTTTCCAACCACCTTTCAAAGCGAAAGTATTCATTTTCCATCACGGTACGTGTTTATCTTATGAATCTACGATTTAAAGAAATAATAACGCATTACGACTACTGAATCAAATTTCTGCTAAGCCAATGGTTCACACCCAGACTAGATAAATTCAGAGCAGATAGACACGCAGACATATAGATAAACACATGACTTCCATCAAGGCTTTTAAAACCATCAGCACAAAGATAAAATCAGGATGAAGCAATTTGATGCCATAAATGTGATCTGAATCATCAACTATCTCACTAGCAGGTCACAGTTTGTGTGCCTCAAAGAACATACTGCACTATTCTTACCTTCTTCCTCTTCCTCCTCAACCCTGTTACACAAAAAATGACGTTCCTACACAACATCTCATTTATGTTTAGGGGGAAAAAAGCACCTTTTCTCCCCAAAAAGGTAACGCAAGCTTGCAAAAAGCAGCAGTATGGATGCACACAGTACGTTAGCTTTAGGCACCATAACTACGAGATCAGGTTTAAGTCACAGCATTAAGTGAATGTTACAAGCAGTGATGGGTTTAGTCACCAAAATTAAACTAAATGTCAGGTTTGGGTAAAATATGACCCTTTCACAACACTTGAAGCTTCTGCTCCTTTTTGTAGGTTGCCATGGTGACAAGTCCTGCCCCATTGAATACATGATTGATTGGATGAAAAGCAGCAGCAGCAAGGCAATAAAATAAATGACAAAGATTAGAAAACATATCCTCGACATAATAGGAATGCAGTTTAGTCGTATAGGAATGTAATTTTTTGGAGACTGGGCTGTCCTCCCACACAACCCTATTCGGCCTTACACCGAGTAACATAACCAGCAACAGTTTGCATTTAGTACTTTGCCTAAAAATGACATTAATCTAGAGGAACAGATTAGTCTGACTCAGTTAAAAATAAATCTGTGTGAGCAACACGCTGATTTGAACGCAGGTAATTGAAAAACAGCCTACTCCATTAGAGCTGCAATCACAAGTTGATTAATAGATTATTCAGTTGATAGGAAAATAATCTGTAACTATATTGATAATTAATAAATTGATTTCCAAGCGAGCCTTTCTCTCATATGATAATAAGCAGAATATCTTTCAGCCGCTTCCACAAATTTGTGTACATTCATGCAAATTTATGAGTATAAATAATAACATTTGAAAATCATGAATAATAATAAATCTTTCTTAACATATAAAAGCTCAAGGAGCTTCTGGTCATTTGAGAAAAGGGGGGAAAAAAAAAAATTAGGCATGAATTCTGCTGCACTGAAATTAAAGTATAAAAATAGGAGATGCATGCAAATATAAACGAGCAAAAGGCAACAGGGGGTTGTCACTCAGGCGCTGATATTGCCTGGGGACCTACAGCACAGTTACAAGGACAGCACCCGCCCTCCACCCTGCAGCACCCAGGACGAAGCCACAGAAGGTTGCTCAGCTGTGTGGGATCACTCTAACAAGCTGCTACCTCAGTCTGGCCCAGCTGAAGCTTTTTACTCTGTTTACTAGGCGCCTGTAAGAGCGGTCTCGCTGAACTGTTGTTGCTGGGTTTTGGGTTGGAATAAATTCTCCCTGTGTTTGCCCACGCCAGTGACTCCTCAGTGAATCCCTCGCAGCCTAGACGAGGAGTTTTCTTTAATTTAAGACTTGAATTGTGACACATTTGCCCTCTTGGTTTTTACCATTTATATTCTGCTTATAGTATACAACCCAATACGGTAGCCGCATGCAAGATGTTTATTTAAAAAAAAATACACTGCAATTATCTGCATTTGGAGTAACCACCAAATATTGATATTTTCAAAAAGCATCCTCACTCATATTTAATGGTGAAATCTTCTGCAGTACTGTGCATTACATTATAACATTATCAAACTATAGTTCCTCTCAAATTTGATACTCTGCAATTTATTGTTTTAATCAAATTCAGTGTTTTCATCCACATAACAGGCAATAATCTGACTGATCTGTCTGTAGTACAAGCTGTGCCCAATGCTCTTTTCACATTTCAAGGCACAAAACATCAAAAGATCAACCAGGCTGCATCATTTTTAAACATGACCTCTATCAAAAATGAGTAACTGAATTTGCAACATCCATCGCAAGCAACTCCACAGTTATGAGCTGCATTCCTTGTGTGATGCTAAACTACTTGCATGTGTTACTACTGCACCAAGGCATTTCTATATGCACTCCTGTCTAGGGAATTATGATTATATAACATTTACTGAGCATGTAACACTGATGACTACCTAGGTGAGAAATTATGACCATCCACAGTCCACCATATTTAAAATGTCATTACATTTTCTACACATATTTCTTTTTATCAGATCTAATAGCAGATTTCAGTGTTGTTGATATGAATGCATCAAACATGTCGGAGGATGCGTATCGAAGAAGATTAAGCACAGCAGCGTTTCTCGCTCCCCGCAGTAACTCGCTCCTCCTACCTGAAGGTAACTTGGTGGAGATAAAAGGAGAAGAGGAAAGGTGGTGACAGAAAGTGAAGACCATGTGGGACAGTTTATTTGTTACTTCGTCAGAAATGGAGGCACCGCTCACAAATAGAATAAATAAATCATACCGATGCCGTCTGGCATTAATCTCACTTAAGTCAATAATAATGTCCGTAAAGAACGGAACTGAAGTGAAAGGGAGACAACACAAAGCTAAATGCAAAAGAGGCCGATGCTTGAAAAATTAACAAAGAAAAAGAAAGGAGAATTTTGGGAGGACTGTTCATTTGACATGAAGACTAAGAGCTGTGCTGGTGGCTCTGTGAGGCAGCATGTTGAACTGCTCACAGTGAGAAAACCAACACGGTGATGTTTCCCACATTCATTAGCATGCTAAGAACAAAAGAGCACAAGTCATTAGGCTGATGGTTGTTAGATTTTGCTCAAAAAAACAAAACTTTGGACAAATGATGGAGCTGTAAAAGGCTAAGAGATCACCACTAAATGTCATGTTAAATCAATAAGTAAGACATTTCACCCTAAATTGCAAATGTAAACCTGGTGGCACTACAAGAAAACTCAGCAGATCAACAAAGTGAGTAGGATTCACCCTCTGGGGATCATGAATGCCAAACACTTTCCATGGCAACCCAGCCGAAAGCTGTTGAGGTATATTAGTGTATTTATTTTGATTTAGACTTTGTCTCATTACAGACACTTTAATTTACTTCTATTACAGCTTTTTAAATAAAAGCAGGACAACTGTCTCATGAATTTCAACTGTGTTAAAACATCACTGCGTTTGACTCCAATCACCCTGGATTTCACGGTTAATAGCAGGTTTATTTCCTTTCAAAGGTCAGTTTGAAGCAATTTGCAGCATTTGAAGTCAGTCCAGGTTATTTGTGGTGTGTGTGCTGAGCAGTAATTTGACCAGATTGTTGTTTGTTTACTCATTTCTTTTCTCATTTTTTCCTCTTACATCTACAGGATGGGAGTTCTTCAGAGAAGTCCACATCTTTCAACAATAAAAGTCAAGCTGTCTGAACATACTTGTGGGATCATTTGCCATCTCCTTTGAAGCACGGCTTAGATCCTAAATGTAATAGAAAGTTAGTGTTTTATGGTTGAGGGAGAAGCTCCTGATAATATTAAAGTGCAATATAAAAACAGCAATACTTTGTGGCAGTTTTGGACAATACGTATAAATTCTATAACTTTTTTTTGTAGCTTGGCTTTGTTAGTCACTGTGTTTACCACTTCCACCCTCCTGAGTCAGAGGACATTATAAATTATTTGCATTTCCGTGCCTTGGTGGCAGATTGTTGTTTTTTTTTTATCTTTAAACAGAGCAATACTGTTTCCTCCTGCTTTCAGTCCTTATCTACGCCGACCGTTTAATGGCTGCAGTTTCATACAGACATGAAGGTGACATCAGTTTTCTCATCTAACTATCCACATGAAAAGCTAATAAGCATACTCATACATACATTTTATAGCCAAATGCTGAGAGTAAACACATTTGTGTCATCCAATTATTGGCCCCGGCGATACAGCTTCCCTCCCAGCGGTGTGCATGAAACACTAAGGTGATGCTCTTTCTCTTCACGTGTGTCATCTCTTCTCAGTGAGCCTCTGTTGTATGTTGTGATTCACTCAGTAAACACGGGGTACTGTTTGCACCAAAAAAAATGCAGGCAAGCATGATTATGTGGTACAAGTTGTAATTGGAACATACTGATGTTGTTCCGTGCTTTTTGTGGGCATCTGCGTTGCCATTTCAGGCTCTCAATGCTAGTATTTTCCACAGTGCATGACAGTGTCCCGACTTCAAATGTATGTCATGCTGCAAACAACACTCTCTCTTCTTCTCTCGGCTTTATGAATCTTACATTTTTATTCCTTCTGCTTTTTTTTTTTTTCCTCTGTACTCGGCCTTTTTTGGAGGCAACTTCATTGGAAGAGCTCAATCTTTTATGACGGCCATGCACTCATCTATAGTGGTTGGTGTAACTTTGAAACATTAATTACTCATACATGGCATCTAGTATTTATTTTATTGCTGGGGATGCTTTGGCAGGTAGAGTGGGAGAGAGAGAGAAAGAGAACCGAGCAGCTCCGTCAGAAATGAGGGATTGCTTATTTTGTGTGTTACTCTTAAGTGGTGTCGGTTTTTTTTTGCAGCTGGCCATTGTCATTGTTGAATAGAGAGAAGAAAAAAAAAAGATCTGATGCTATCCTGGTGGGATTTCCCCTCGTCGCTGGCTGCTTCTACATCTGTTCAACAAAAGATGAATAATAATTTTTCCACAAATGAACAACATGGTTTTGATACTGAACTTCAATACTGAGTGTGGATGGAAAGTGTGTATCAAAAAGCTAATCTACTGCTAATTGTGGGGGGTATTTTTGTAAAAAGTAAAAGCTGTTGCACGACTAGTTGTGTTGACATAACCTTTAAAAAGAAAAGTCAGACACCACGGGAGGGGAGGGGGGGAAAAAAAAGCTCATGGTGTTGTGTTGCTTTCTTGAGATTTAGATGAGACGATTGGCACAATTCATCATATCTAGGAGGAGGTAGAAATATATTTAACAACTGGCTAACCTTGCTTCGCACAAGGACTGGGCAGAGGGGAAAGAGACTTTTTCTTGGCGAGCGGTAGCCTCCTGGAGTCCCCACTGGTTGAAAGGCAACTGGTCCGGACCAAAAAAAAAAAAAAAAGTCTGTTACATAAGCCTCTGTAAAATGGTGATTTTTTACACTTTGGTTTTTGCAGGGATTAAATACCACATGCCATTTTGTGAGCTTTAGAGGTGCTTTTAGGCAGATTTTGCTAACTGTTTCCCCCCCTGTTTCCCGTCTTTGAGGTGTGATGCTGGCAGTAGTTTCATATTTACAGCGCAGACATGAGAGTGCTATCAATCTTCTCATCTAAACTCTCAGCAAGTCAGCAAATAAGCAAAGCATTTTCCAAAGCACTGAGCATTTCCTTTAATGCTGCTGCATTGGGACTTTGGCCCATTCTGTGAAATAAAACGCCTCTAAAGAAAAACATGTTTATATTCCTCAAATAAGTTATTTTGGTACGAAACTGAGGTATCATATTGGCACCTGTTGTGAAACATTTCCAACTGTACCCAGCTATAAACATTTCACTTGTTTCTCTGCATGTTTTGCATTGCTTGTATTTATGGTATGCTTTCTTTTTTTTTTTTTTCACTTCAGCTGCAAGCTTAAGAGATATAATCACCACCCTCATCAACATCTGCATCAGCACCATCAGCACCCTTGCCATCAGGCATATAGTCTTCATCATCAACACAGCCATCAGCACCCTCATCTTCATCATCCACTTGATCCTGTTCTTGACCGTTAACTCATATCTCTGCATCAGCTGTTATCCTGATGATTTATATGTTGCATAATTTAAAGAGACGTATAACCCCTCCAATATCTGCAGTGCTAAAAATGAGATGAGAGAAAAAAAAACGAGAGATTTGAAGCCGCATTCTCTTCACACTGTACGCCGCGCACAAAAAAAAGGTTTACTTTTTTTTTATCAGACATGAAAGTAGCCTTTCGGAAAATATTGATTTTAATTGTAAATATGCAACAGTAGCAATCATATAAACCACTTTAGTGACATTTGTGGTCATGGCTGTGCTGCTGATGCACCCTTATTTTTCTTTGCAAACTGCCAATTTATCTTGCCGGGAGAGCTCTTAGAGATACAGACACAAAGAGAAAAACAGTGATTTTGCTGCACCTGTAGATTTTAGCATGATAAATATGTGCAGATACAATCCCATGGCTCGAAACACACTCAGGCCAGACAAAACAGCCAATTTAAGGTATCGCCGTGCTTGCTGGAGCACTATGTGGGCCATACGTACTGAGTGCATGTCAACAGAACAGAAGTTTGCGTTCTCTCAGAGGTGCGGGCAATGTAACAGCTGACATGTTCACAAACCAGCAAGCCAGGTAATTAGGTAACTAACGACATAACACTAGCTACAAGCATAAACATGGCGCAGAGTACCCTCATTAAGTAACTGTAAATGCACTGTAGGCGTAGTACGGGTGAAATGCATGCACATCTGTTTGCTACATGGCTCTAACGGTATCTGAAATGCTTTCCTCAGAGATGTCGGGCTCCCTCAGCAAAAATAAAGAAAAGGTGATTTAAATGACAAGACAGCAGGCATCATTTAGTTTATTCATCCTGCAGATGAGCCTCCATCACTGTCTGTGTCCAGCACAGCAGGGTCATAGCACCACCCTAATCATACGCCGAGGTGGAAGTTCGGCTGTGGCTACCAGAGGCTCAGCTCAGAAACAAACATCATTAGACAGATTTTTGTTCCGGTGCGTCTGCTGTCAACAATAAATTCTTTCACTCACATTTCAATGTTTAAGAAAAACCCATTACATACAGAACACGATTGTCACTGAACAGAACGATTTGTTTCAGCTATGTGTTTTTTTTTTTTTTTTGTAAAGACTGAAATTCTCCGCTTGCCACCCACTCCACTCTGTTTCAGCACATAATAACATGAGTGATGCGTGTGGACGAGCAGAGGATGGCGTGGAGCGCCATTTAGTCAGACGCTGTCAATCTCACACAGGTGAGCTAAAGTAGGAACGAGTGGCAAAATCTTTTAGTTTAGCCTCATAAATGCATCTGATATTCTGATGAGACAGTCTAATCGCTCACTGTCCTGACGTTTTAGGGAAATGCATCCTGTCTGAGCGAGTGTATTGACCAAAATCAGCCCCGCGTTAAAACAGTGTAATGGGCTGCGTTGGGGAGGGCGTGCTGCTTTTGGTTCCTGTGAGGCGTGAAATACAATTCAGGAAGTTTGAGTTTAGAATCTATGAATCTGAAAGCTTTGATGCCAAACTGCGGCACCCCATTTTACTACTCTGGATAATATCTTCTGTTGAAGCAATCACAGGGTAAAAAAAAAAAAGGCAGATATATTGGTTTAATGCAACGTAATCCACTCGCTAACTTTTGTGGCTCCAATTTATTATAAATGTGTGGGCAAAAGTGTTGGACTGACAGAAAAAAAAATAAAGAACGGATGTGGGACAACATAGCAAATGTGTGTGAATGAAGGATTCCCTTGTTGATTAATGTTGTCACAAACATCGCCCCCTCTTTGCTAACATGCATAGTTAAGCAAAAAAACAAAAAAGCATAAAAAACACGCAAAAAATGAATGAAGTCAGTTATAACCAGTATGCTGAAACTAAGAGCATCATCGGGAGATACCTGAAGCTTCTAAAAGATCAACCCAAGCTACTAAATACACTTCTTTTTTGTAAATTCATTCTGTCAAAACATGCACTGAACCAAAAGCAATGAGGAGAAAAAACCCTGACATTTATAGTAGAGATATCACACATCAATGAAGTCCGTCTGTTACTGCGGAACTTCATACATTTGCACATCTTTCAGACTGCGTCTTCAGGACTCGGGATGTGCACACACTCTGAAACACAGCCATCATAAAAGCAGCCCATGTGAGTTTTATTATAAATGACAGACCTTCACTCTCAACTCTCAAGGAAGACGTAAGCTACAGTTGAGACGTCGTCCTCCAGCAGAACGCTACGTTCCAACGCGCGTTCCATAATGTAGCTCCCCATAAAGACGCTTCCGAAATATATGCACAAAAAAATTTAATGAGACACCCAGTCCCTCCTGTGCTTCAGTGACATTACCAGGAGCCATCATTCAGCACTGCACTTGCTTTTGGAGCTCGCCCATTTATACAGTACACTGCTAATGATGGAAATGTTTGCCCTTGAAATCTCAGTTAATAAGCAGCTATGCTGTGACATCCATGATTAGATCATCCAGTGCTGTCACATCTCATCCTGAGGAGGATGCCACCAGACAAAACTGAGAGTGGGAGCAAGCAAGGATCCTACTCGCTGATCCTTTTCCGTTCACACACATGCACACACACACGCAGACACACACGTATAGACACACCTGTCCTCTTCAGCAGCTATGCAACTGAACAGCTTGGGTTAATCTTGGGTAACAGCTTCTTGGCCAGGATCTGAAAGCTCCACTAAGACCCAATGAATTCTGACATTGATACGGCATGGAGCCTCCTCACACAGGTAGGACACATGAGACAAACGCCTTTATAGATGAAGCAGCCTCGGGCAAGGATAAGATTGATTTTGCAATGCAGCATTAGATGAGATTTCCGATGCATACTATAACAAATTAGCATGAATCCGTTCCCCATGAGAGGCGGCTGAAGACACAGATTGAATTGAAATAAACGACAGTCCCAGTGTTTACCACACCATCCCCCATGCTGCAGTCCGTTGGCCATCTAAGTGTGACAGGCCCAGTTCAGGCACAGCAGAGATCAGTTTGATGGATGGACAGTCAGGCAGCTGCTAAAAATCTTTTGATTCGCGCCCAGCTTGCCACTCACTGATCAATTGCATCCACATAAATCTGCCATCCGACTTAATGTGACATGATAAGGAAGGAGGAAACGAAAGCTTGCCGGACACTGCTCCTCTAACCTCAAGTCTTACAATGCAATTTACAATGGCCGACCAGGTTTTCCACTCTTATTTTCCCCCAAACATAAGCTACCTTTCATCGTGAACTCTCTCATGCCTTCCATGCGGGAGTCCTGTGGATATTACCTCGAAAAGATGAATGCCTGTGCCGGTGAGAGTAATGTCGGGTATGAAAGAGAAAGATTCATTGAGCGATCTGCAACTAAGATAGCGTAAGACCTCAGAAGCCCTGTCGGAAGTCCCTGGCAACAGATCTGATGCAAGTTCAATCAAAACATTTCAACTGGCCAAACTAGTCCGGGTTTTTTTTTTTTTGAAATTTCAAATTTATTGACTGTTGAGATGATGCAGATAAAACATATTATCAGACTGACAGTCAGCCAAGGTGAATGTTTGACCTTCCTCGTGTCATCTGTCTTTTTGTAGAAGCAACTGGCTTATGCACACACTTCTTTAAAGATGGCACTGATGTACTGTAAAAGAAGCTAACTGTAGCGCTATCATGAATAATGCAGTCGATCCGGTCTGTTGTTGAGACTAAATATGAGGCTTGCCAAAGCCAACCCAAAGTCACATTGTTGTCTCAATACACAGAAATGTGGTGATATTGTCAGATCGTCTGCTTCCTTGCAGTCAATGAAGCTCTTCAATTTAGCACCGTAAACTGTAAATATCCTGCAATTCCTGCAACATCATATTACTGTGTGACGACTAAAACGCCGGGCAATATCTCCAGACATAAAAAAGCAGATTCACAATGATACAGTAACTAGAGCATGCCGAGTAGTTTTTATTCTTTACCACCTCTAGATTTCCCTTATCAGTACAGTGTAGCAGATTTGGGCCTTGTTGCGTTGCCATCTTTTGAGCACTGTAACTGCATAATGTATATCCTGACAATGTGATATTGTGTTTTATATCTCTAAGGGCACTGATTATGCTGCCTGGGCACATTTTGGTTAACGGTGCAGTTTCAGCTGCCTTTTCTCATGCTGTCACACAGCAGCAACGATGGATGAGCTGAAATACTTACATTTGCAATGTAATGCAACACTTCTGAATGTGCAGAAAACACCTGAATGAGGTGGAAAGATAAACCTACTTCCTTTACTGCTAGGTCACACATCTTAAGTTTAACACTGAATGCTTATTATAAATATCACCTTCAGGGGCTTTTATCTGCACTCTAAGAACTCATTATTCTTTATGCTATTTTGGTGGAATTATAACAGAACTGTGCACAGTTAAACTGTGTGATTATGAACACTTACATTAACCAATTTCTGTTCTTTTTTGTTATTACTGGCCTTCAAAAGCCTCTTAACCAAGACCAGAGGACAACTGGAGACCATGGTGTCAACCTTAGGAGCCCGTCTATTACAAAAAACTGTCTGCTCTGCACAGTGGGAGGAAATACTTTTATAAAGCAACACAATGAGTTAAACTGCAGAAAATGTACCAATGTGCCTGAAAGAAAGACCTGCTATCTCCTGCGCCACATCTCTACTTCATCACTGATAATATTATAAGTTTAAGTTTTCCTCATTCCTCAATTCACTCCACTTCCTGACCTATCTTTCTCCTGAAATAGCATAAAAGACATCTTAAGTTTTATCGTTTCCTTAATAATGCATAGCTAAGAAAAAAAAAAAAAACTCATTTCAATCTCACAGTATTTCATCAATGAAAACTAACAGAGAGAAGCACACAACCAATGTCCTTCCTTCTTCGTAATGGCTGCCACGTCTCTCCCTGAAATTTGATCAGGTACATTTTTGCCATGCACATATTTAATGAATTACAGCTGAGCTTTTCAAAAAGCATTTTTGTCACAGCATCTCCTGGTATGACAGGCTCCAATGTACCCACCTTTGCTGAATCCTGAGTAGCATTCTGCTTACGGAAAATTACAGACCACCTTCCATTCCATTCCACCTACTGTACCACCTGTGGTGAAAATAACCAGCAATTTCACTGTCTATTATAAATATAACAAGACCAATCAAGCCTTTCAAATCAGTTGCCACCGTATATGAAGAATATTTATTTTCTTTCGGATGTTTCAGTGTCCACATCCGGACTTTAATACCGTTTTACAGCCTTGGAGCTACTCTTCAAAGCTAGTGGCACAATGACCCAGATTGTAACTTAACTAACAGTGTGCTGCTGGTGTCACAACTCTGACTATACGGCTCCTGGCTACGTGACTTGTAACGTGTGCAGGATTTCGGCCATTTAAGTATTTCGTCCCAGAAGTTCAATACAAACAATGTTGCAAATAAGTAAACAATGCAAAAGTCGCCAAAGGTGTAGCGAAACAAAGATCTCAACGGTGACCTTTTTTTTTTTTGTCTTCACCATCCAGGGACATAATCCCTGTTTGGCTGTGCAGCTGGCATGCAACTGAGTCACGCGTCAGCCCTGATTAGAAGCAGCAGTGGTCCGCGGGCCCCGTTCCTCTGCCAGAGCCAGGAGTGGAAAAGGCCAGGGCCACCACTTTCAGTCTGTGGATATGACCTTGATGGGGTATGATAGAGAGGAAGCGACACGATTCGCAATGCCACACAATATCTGTAACCTTCCACTTCCCCAGTATGCACGATGAAGCTATTGAGCTGTGACACACACACACACACACACACACACACAGTATGTCAACTCTGCCCTGTTGTTATTTCAAGCAGTCTCCTCCTTTATGTCATCCAGTCATCCATCTCTTTTTTTTTTTTTGCATATTCGCCGATGCTTTGTGTGTGACATCTTAATTTTAAATTTCCTTTTCATACTCAGCAGCTGCAACGCTAATATGAAAGTCACACAATCACAGCTTTAAGAGAAAACGGCTAAAATAAATTCACACATTAAGCTGAATGTGAAGTCATGTGATGTGTCATGCAGCTATTAGGAGACTATTACAAAATAATCTCTAATGTTTTTTTCAGAATCATTCCTAGTAGTATTATGTTTGCTGTCGCTGGAGCAGCAGTGACACCATTTTCTTTTCTTTTTTTTTAATGCAAACTCTGCCCAAACCCTTAAATCTCACGGGAAGCAGCAATGGAAACAGATGTCTTGTGAGTCAGATCATAGCAACACGAGTGTCGTAAAGATGGCACCGAAGGCACCAAAAATACTGAATGATGAGCAAAATCTTGGCAATTATATATCCTGTGTCAAAATGGAGCTGATATGTAATTTAAAAAAAAATAAAGTGTCAAATTGCACCGTGAGCTACAAATATAAAAGAGACACATCCATGGGAAATGCAGTACAACAAAGAGATAACTCTAAGTCAAGACTGTGACACGCCCCGCTGTTGAATATCTGCCTTAAAATATCTTCATAATAACAAAATATGCACAAAAAGTCATGCTCGGTATTGCAGCAGTTCTTTGTTCATGCTTGGAGCTTTGCAAGTCAGGACTTCCTGGTTGTCAACATGGCTTTCATTTTGGAAACCAAGTGGCTTACTAAGGAACGATAGCACTTAAATGAGTCTGTCAGCCCAGGGAGCAGAAGGGATTTAAAAGTGTTGACGAGAATACGAGCAATCTGAGATGCAACACTTGAGAGTAACACAAGCCAGGCGCTGACAACATCGCATGCAACAGCCTGCAAACAGAGGTGGTCACCTTAATTCAAATGATCAGGAAACCTGAGCTAGCACCGCTCACCTCACCTGCTCAGCGCCAACACCTAGATTTCAGTTGTTTTTTTTGTTTTTTTTTTTCCTCAGAGAACTCAGTGACAAAATGTGTCGGATTACAGTCGGAACAGAATTTGCAAAGCAAATAGGGTTTTGCAGGAGGTGCAGGAAGGGCAGCAGCACTCCTGCAAGATGTGCAGCAGTGTAGCTCACAATCCTGGACCCCTCCCCTTCTTCTTCTTTTTTTTTTTTAGAATAATTTAATCAAATTATCAGGGGGATATCAAGCTGCGAGAACAACACTTTTTTTTCTTTTTTTTGCAATTTTAACTGAAAGCACTGAAGACGCTTAAAAAAAAACAACAAACAAAAAACAGAACAAACCCACGATTGATTGTTACAAGATTAAAATTCCACACTACATCAATTTATGCAATCCAATGAACAATAGATGATGATTAAAGAAAGCAGCCTGTTCATTCACAGTCATCCATCCCTAATGTGCGGTGTGGGAAATTGGCGTGGAGGATTTACTGACATTTGTGCCTTTATATATATATAAAAAATCTGTGAGCACAAGCTGTAATTTTAACTACAGCACCTCCTCAGTGGTCAGCCCTCCTTAATTGGTGCTGTAATGTAATATCTGCTGTGTGGAGGCAGCAGCTTCCCACAGATACTGGGCTGCAGTTTAACAAACACCTCTACCACACAGGTAAATAACAATAAATGGAGGGGGGAGGGGGGATAACAGCTTGCAACTTTACCTGATTTTGAGGCTGATTTTTTTGCAGAGCTTTGGTTGCAAACGATGTGGCAGCTGCTCCTTTTCCTCCCCTATCTTGAAACTGGCCAGTCCTCTGGCACAGGAACACGAAATCCCTCTCAATAATAAATAGGGCTAACTCAAGCATCTCGGAGACAAGGGCCCTGCACGCTGCATGACTCCAAGACCACCTTAACTTCACTTTAATATAAAATTAATACCCCCCTTCTCCTCCTCCTCCTCCTCCTCCTTCCACCTCCCCTCCTTCCTCTCTCTCTCCAAGCCGACCCGGCGTGTGTCATCGGGCGAAATCAAACAATAGACTGTGGTGGCTGCTTTTTCTTTTTTCTTTTTTTTTCTCCCCTCTCTTGTATTTCCAGCCGCAGCTTTTAATTCTAAGGGAAGAGAGAGGGAGAAAAAAGAAGAAGAAGCCCCCCCACTGTATGTGCTGTAGCCCGACCACAGGGCATGTCTTACGGCACGCAATTAAGCGACCTCATCCGCAAAACCGTGTTGAATTTGGGAACCTCTTCCTCCACCCACCTCAACTGACTGTAAACACCGATGAATTAAAAAGAGAAAAAAAAACAACAAAAGGTTCCGATCACCTCTGGCTGCATTAAGTGAAAAAAAGCCACCTCAGGAGAAAGTGTAATTGGAGAGCCCCCCGAATTGAAAAAGACAAACAAATTCCGGACCACTGACATTGTAAAAGAAGCACACACACAGATGAATCGGCTTATCTTACTGCTTTTTTTTTTTCTTTCCCTTTTTTTCTACCGCAGCAAGCTTTAAAAGCTAATTATCCATAAGGTCGTTTGTGTGTAGGAGGTGTGCGGGTGTCATTTACCTGTGCATCATCCAGCGATCCGACACATGGATACAAGGGAGGGTTTGATTATTCCAGCCAGGCGAACGGCAAGCACAAAAGAGAGGAGCGAGAGAGAGGAGAAGAAGAAGAAGAGGGGGTGAAGAAGAGAGAGGAAGAGGGGAGGAAGAAGAAGAAGAAGAAGAAATCCTAAATTTGAGCAGAGATGAAATGCGGCAGATGAATATTCGACCTCTGTCTTCAGCGGGGATCTTATCTTTAGATGTGTCGATGGAGGCAGGCGGGCAGGGAAGCCCGGAGCTTCGCTGCACAGACAAAGATGCTTTCTCTCCTCCGCCGCACCGAGGGCAGCATCAGCATCAGCAGCAGCAGCAGCAGCATCAGCAGCATCAGCAGCAGCAGCAGCAGCAGCAGCACAGCCGTCATTCCCCCGACACTTGATGGTAGCCTAATAGTTTGGTAGGTAGCTTATATGGGTTGAGGGCGCGGTCAGCTGCTGTTGACCAATCCTGCTCCCCATCAAACTCACAGCAGCGTTGCCATGGAGGATTAAACGGCGTTTAAAACCACACAATCCGCAAACCTGTGGTAGTGGAGCAGGTGCATTGCCATTATTAGTATTATTTCATTTTCTCCCCCTCCCTTTAGTATCATATCACAATCTCAACACAAGAGTGGGATCATATGTTCAAGCACCCATCATCAACCCCATCTCTTCCAAAGTGTCCTTGAGCAACATTCACCAGTTGCATGGACCCCCTCATGCTGGTTGTTTTTTGTTTTTTTTTGGTGCGTAAAAATCCCTCCAATCACTCATCTTGCCACTAAAAAGAAAGTGTCTCTTCTGCCCCATTGTGCACAGATTTGAATCTTTGCGTGTTCTCATGATGTGGAGCTGCTTACTCATTCAGTTGCCATCTTTGTTTTTAGCCTATCATGTAACACAACACACCCTCATGTCATTCCTACAGTAACAGAAGCCCTTTCCTCCCATTCAGTCTGTCTAACTGACGATTTATGTGATTCAGGAGAACTTTTGTTTTTTTTTATTTGTTGAGTTCCAGCTTTAAATTTAGTTTGCCTTCCAATTGAATCATAGTTATTTTCCTGGAAACTGTCAGTGAACCTGCATCTCTAGCTACCATCATCCCAGCACACAGAAGGTGATGTAAGTGAATTAAGTTCTGGCAGAGCATCATCTAAACTGTAATTGCGATGTCTGCTCTTTATAATAGCCCCAGAGTTGCAAATGCAGAAACATTAAGTGCTACAGCCAACCCCGAATCTCTCCCCCCATCACCATCATTGATATCACTCCCCTATCATTAATGGCAGGGAGGAGGGAACAGTGGGATTCACAGGAAGAGCATTAATTGAATTTTTGTTATGATTTTTCTGGAAAATTACACAGGAAAGGGAAGCAAAGTGGGAAATCTGAGATGATAAAATATCAATATCAGTGTAATACCATGTGCAAAGAGAGCCTTTATTCTTGCAATTTATCTGAAACTCAAAGTTACACATATATACAGGAAGCGTTCGGTGCGTTTCATAGCCAAAAGCAAATCAGCATGCCTTATTTAAAAGCACAACACGAGATAAAAAAAAATAAATAAATGAGACGTGAGTTTAAAGGAAGGATGTAAACAAGCACAAGTAGTAGAAAAAAAAAAAACAGAAGTAAAGAAATGGAAAACCTAGAAATAAATTGGAAAGAGTTCACAGTGTAAGTGCAGGTATATACGTCTAGTGCTGGAAAACATAAATGTTTAACTCCATCACGTTGCCTGTATATTTTCTCTATGGTTCTTCAAGCTATGTGAAATTGAATACCGCTGCTCGTGCGTGCCGGTGTTCCAACAGACCGCTACCACATGACCTGCTGACCACTGAAAGCATTTCAAACACATAATCTGTTGACAACTCTGATTTGATATTCACCGTCCTATACAGGGTTTATGCAGCCTGCTGTGTGTCAAGAGTAGAATATTTGATTTATCAGTGATGGTTGACTCACCCGTATGAACCTCTAAAAGCCTGTTAAGGTGAGCCAGTATGGGTCTAAGCCTTCCTTGTGAGACAGATAAAATCAAAGCAATCTTGAATCTGAAGATGACGGATGAATAATGAATGTTTTGAAATGTTGTTTTTTTTTTTCCTGCGAAACAATTCAGCCTGAGCGAGTAAATGGGGTTGAATACTTTGACTGCTACATTTAAACTCCTCACTGCAGAAAATCAACACCATGCAAGTGTTTATAATTTAAAAGTAACACTAATGGGTGTTTAGCAATGCATTTGCATTTCAGCATGACAGAAAAGACAAGCTCGGGCAGATTTTTTTGAGAAGCGTGCCAAGGAGAAATATAGCACAGGTATGCGAGCAAAATGTTTGCATGACTGACTTAAAGGTATAAAAACACAAATGTACAGTTTTTTTACTGGACAAAATATTGGAAATGAAGAAATTCAGCAAACCAACCCAAAGGAATCCCATCAGGATTGAAAGCATGTCCACAAATCACCACAACACATCAGCCTGCCAGTCACATAGCAGAGACGGTGCGCTGAAACCCAAACAATGTCCTCATCAGAGCTCTGATTGTTTCAAACCCTCCTTTGAAGAATAAAGTTCAGACACATTTTAGAGGTTAAGTGTCCAAGGATGGTTTGCTGCCTCTACTTAGCACATCTCCTGTCTTGTTACTGTCTTACCTTACCTTTTACCTCTCCTCGCAGCCTCTTGCATTTCAATATATGTATTATGACTGAGCTGTGCCTATTAGCTGTGTATTACTATTTCCAGAGTGCAGGTTGGACTAAAGGTGACTTTGCTTCGCGGTTATCATATAAGCTTTCAATTGTTTAAGTTCACTAACAAGACTCTTTCTCTTGTTTTGCCATATGAGGCCTTTTTTGCAGCAGGAAACACAGTAAACAAAGCTGGCAAGCACAACTACTGCACTATAAAGCATTAACCGATGCAATGAGAGGAGTGCTTTACTTTATTGCATCAACTTATATTTATGTTTAATCACTCGGCTATATTCTTTCAACCGCATATCTTTGGGACATGCTTGTACTCTGACCAGCACAAGCTTTTATTGTGAACATCTGTGGTATTTCTACCCCCACAACACCTTGCCAAACAGTTGTGTGTGTGTGTTTTAGTGACCTGTCTGAGGCAATTATTGATTTTTGTTCTGGTCTAAGGCAGAGTAAAGCTCTGTGGCCTAGATGAGGAAATAGAGGTGCTCATCTGTTGTGCAGAGAGCTACAATTGCAATAAAATATTGAGCAACATCCATATTATGAGAAAGCCCTCCAGGACTTAAATAAAGCATGCACGTTATTGAACCTGCTTCCTGGGATTCAGCTTCAAACTGCAACTTGTTCTTTTTGTATCTGAAGAATGCTCGCGCGCAGGGCTCACAGCATTCCTGTAGCTGGTGCAAGTGTTCTGATAAGAGTCTTGTTGTGCAGTTCAAGCAGTTTGCTGGGTACAGTTAAAGCACTACAGATGAAACAGGGCGAAAGAAATGTTAACTAATAGATATCACAATTAAAACTTTCACAGATGATTACTTGCAATAAGACAATTGGGATTTTTTTTTTTTGTATGTGTTTTCTGAAATGTTATGCAAATCGAGCATGATCTAATTAAATATGGGCTAATTTGCATACATTTACTGAACAGAAATGTGAACGCTGGATAACGCCAGGTTCAGAGATCTTGTTTCATTTTGTTGACATGTTACAGTAAACCATTTTTACAATGGGAATTTTTGATATCTCTTTTTATCACGCCATAAATCAGAAAACACTGTCAGCAGCCACAAAAAAATCCATCTTCGCCATGTTTTTAGGAATAAAATGTTCTATAAATCATGCTGTGAATGATATATGGACAAACCCCTCTGTAAAAACTGTCAGAACATAGGTAGGAATAAAACTGGAACGCTTGGTGTATGTAAGTGCTACTGGGGTGAAGATTTCTGTCTCGGTTTATAAGAAAAAAATAATACTTTTAAGCAAACAACCTTTAATTATATGTTTTGTAATTGAAACGTACAGATGCAAATAGATAAGGTCCATCAAAATAAACAATTACATGTGTATTTTGAACATTTTTGGTCCACTAGTCTGAAAGAAGACATGTTACGAAGGCAAACATTCTCAAAATTGACCAGTGCATGTAAAAAACAATGTGTTTGCCTGTAGTGTCTCACCTTAAGTAGCTATTATTCAAAACAGTCACGACTATTGTGGTGCAAGTAAACAAGGCCTCACAGTAAGTGAGAGTAACCAACTGACTAAAAGTCCTACTGTGTTGATCGAAATTGTTTTGCAATAGTGTGTAATATTGGTTAATGGAATAACAGGGATGACATATTAATGAGTAATCACTTATTATGCTAATCCTGGATTTGTGTAGCAGATCAAGTTGTAAATACCAGACATGTAGCGTATCATTCATGACTATACGTATTTATTATGTCATAAACGGACATAGATTCTTAGACAAAGACGGAAAATCGATACGGGCTTTTCACAAGAGACATTTTGACATGTCACAGTTAGAAAATCACAGGTGTGAATAAAAAAAAAATAATGATGGCTGAATTCTATTTGGCAGCTTCATATTGAGGGTCCTGGTATTGTGTATGCTGGCTCACAGGCTATGACTCACTGTCCAAGCCATCTTTAATTTATTAATACCATCTGGGCTTCTATGACAAGTCGACATGTCTGCTGTGAAAAAAAAAGGTAAGACTTGGTATTGTGCAGAACAACAGCAAGAAATCAATTACTGAATTTCAAAATAATAAAATACATGAATTAAAAGACAGAGAGAGAGAGAGAGAAAGGCTTTTAGAAACAGGCCCAGTGTTGTGGACAGATTAAATGCGGACATGTGGTACTAAAATATGCTGCACACCCACACATTGGGTTGTGGGATTAATCTGCTTAATTAGACTTTTAGCTATTCTGATGATGGGCGGAGTTACGCTTAGATTTCAGTGATAAAGTTAGAGTTTCTGTCTTAACATGTACAGCAGGTTGGTAAAGGAGCTGTCAATCGAAGATGAAAAAACTGTGGGGTTGAAAAAGGAAGCCAAGAATTGCAGTTCCTTGAATGGCCACTTGAGACTGGATCCAAATTCAAGTCAATCCCCATAAACTCTCATGCTAAAATGTTCAGTTTAATAGCAGAAATAAACATGTTTACAGCCAGATACAAGAAATGATTTTGGTCGCTATAGCTAATTTCTGTGTTAATGAAAACTGTACAGGGGATACATTTTTGTATTGCTCATACATTTAAGTTGTATTAAATGTTAAAGTTATGCATAATTAAGGGCATGGCTGGTTTGATGGGTTTTATCACAGGTCAGTCCAGATACAAATACGTGACCTCCGTCTTGCTCAGTCGTCACCTTTTCAATACCAGATGAAGGCTTGTCTATCTTTTTTTAATGCTGTTTTGATTTTATTTTATTTCTTCCTCAAAACTACATCATGAATTTTGCTATAGTCCTCATCTGTTTCCTTCACTGCCATTCAAACTCTCTCTGCATTTCTGACAAAAGTTACAGGACAAAATGCACAAGACAATTCTTTGATTGTCACACAGGAGAAAATGTAATTTTTCTTTGCAGACATCGGAGAAAACAGTTACTGCCAATGATTGGTGAAAAAAAGCATTACAAAATATTCTACCTTCGGTATAACACAAAAAACCTTGTGCCAAATGCATACTCCAGCGATTTATTGTTGCGCTTTCATCGCATTGGAGATACATAAGAAAAAGATTAGAAAAAGAAAAATGGAAATAAAAGCAGCAGAGGCCTAGATATTCTTAGTTTTTTTTTGTCCAAAGTGGGTAAAGCTAAACAAACAAAATACTCACTTGATCCTACACTTAAATCCTACACCAACAACGCTGTTCAATAGATCCACACAAGACATTGGACATCTGTTTTAATGGTCCACTCCTTGTAATGAGAAAGCTAAACCATGTGTAAAATTGGTGGAGTGCCCCTTTAAGTAGCCGATACATCTCCTTGTGTTAATTAGTACGTACTTAATTAGCTGATAATGCTCGCTCCCCATAGGTGCAGTTGCCAGTGCTGCTCGGTCCTCTCCACTCTCCTCGCTGCAGAGCAAGGCCGAGTGGTTTCTCTCATTGTGACATTACCAGATTTACCACCAGGTGACAGTATTCCTTCTGTTCTGTGACGGCCTCGAGTTGACAAGTTCACAGACAGACGACACGAAGCATTTGACCTGAGTTAAACACGCTGCTACTTACCAACATGTCATCTGTAATTCATTTCAAAGTGAGGAACGCAATGCAAATGAGATGATTGGTATTCAGCGTTTTAACCCTACGCAACAGAAATACTCAGTGTGGATGCAATTAAATGCCTTTTTTCCCTCCCCCAGTCATCAGAGATAAAACTGCTTTATACACACAAAAAAGCCAATAACACTTATCATGTCTGTCACTATTAGAAATCATTGCATGGAAACTGGAGATAAACAATTTCATGTTGTGTGGAAATTAATTAAGCAAGATCAGATTTTGCTGTTTAGTAGAACATGTTTTGAAACTATGTAACTTAATCAAATTCAATACATCATAATAAGAAAACACTGGTGAAGGCCTGGTGAAGAATTGCTGGCTGCAGCCATATGTGCACAAGTGACCGTGTTCCAAGTAGTAGGTGTGATACCTTAAGTCCATAACTTTTGGTGAGATGTAAACAAAGATGTTCACTCTCTTCAGGCAAAGAAAGAAGAAACAGCTTTCCCACCGACAGACTGTGTGTAACAATGTTGATGTCAATGTGTGAATGAGGCAAGACAGTGAAAACAAGAGAATTGCAGCCAGATCAACTTGAGCTTTTAAGATCTTGTTATTTGGCTGCCTAGCTGCTGCATAGTATATTTGGGTGGCAGCAGCATGTTGTTGTTGGGTGTAGACAAGTGCAGGACCATTAAATTTGCAAGGCCATGTTCTACCCATTAATTATATATACTCATATCAGTGCAATGAACTAATGCAATCTCTGGTGATCTCACCATTACAAACCTTTTTCACAAGGTTCTAACAAGTCTCATTTCTATTTTTTTTCCCCCATCCATTGTATCCACAGGAACCAATCCCATTACTTCTAAGTCCCGGTGCTGTGGATATAAAAAATTCATTTCTTCCCTCACCTGGAAAGAGCTGAATTCACCGGCTATCCGGATGCAACAATGTGAGCCAAACGAGAGGAAAAAAAATATGTGAACGAGGCATCAATGGAAAAACTTGATGCTTATGAAAGGCTGCAGAGCAACATGATGTTTAGAACATGGAGGTGCGAGACAAAGATTGCACCTGCAAATGTAGCACATCATTTTGTGTGACATCTTTCAAATGCATGTTTACAACTGTGTGAGGGGAGGTTTTGTAATGTCAGCTTCATGTCTGAAGAGCAAAATGAAAAATATCTCCTGTGGTTCAGAACTTTGATTTAGCAAACCCCCCCCAAAAACAGACTTGAGCCACAGATGGAGCACATAATATACTGTTTAAAAAAAATCAATTAGATAAATTACTAACACAACTGGAAGACGCAGATATCTTTGTACGAGAGGCACATTTTTTGTCTTTATGTTGTCTAGTAAATCCCTGTGTGGCTCTTTGCAGTCACTTCCCATTACTTGAGTCTACACTCTAATGTCTGTCAAATGGGCTCTTATCAGCTGTGGTTACTGTTGGCAAATAGGAGCCTTTCTTAACATCAGCGTTAACTGACTTATAATTTCCAATGCACTAAAATGTTTTCCAATTAAAGTTTCATGTGTTTTACTGATTATATGATGGAGAGATCACCGCAATTAAAAAAGACTGGCAGGACAAACTGGCAGATCCTGTATATGTATCGTTCTGTTTTTTGTTGTTGTTTTTTTTTTTTAGGAAATTGTCAATTTCTACTGGCACATGGACCTGTTTCAGTTGCGAGCTTGTCCCAGCAATTCTATTTGTTGTCAAAAAAATTGCCATCACGTAAATGTGTTTTTTCCCCCTGCATCTAATAGGCAGTGCATTCTTTCGGTTTGGTCTTGAAATGCTTGATGTGCCTTTTGACAGAACAGCCAGTAGACATGTAAGAACATAATTTGCTCATCCTAATGGACAAATCAGGGGCACGCCAACTTCAATCTCAATCATCTGTTGTGTGATGGTTCCTCTGTTCTGGGGGTCATTTGGCATGCAGGAACATTAAAAGAAACATAACAGGAAATGGTGTAGACAGCATTTATATACTGTGTAAGTTCTAAAAATTCTTCAAATGGTGCAGAAACGGCGACAAAGCTCTGCCAAGCACTTCAGTTTGCAATTTGATTTCTATTTAGCTGCTGTCCAACTGTTGTGACGGTTGACAGCGGTATCTTTTGTTTTATTTTTTTCCTTTCCTTTTTTTGCATCTTGTCCAATCATGTGACAGAGCGGGGAATGGTTAGAGAGACAGGATAATTTTACTCCCAATACTTTTCCTGTCAACACTTATTCAAAGTGCAGCACAATCCAGCCCATCTTGACACTGAAGTAAGAGTTACTCTTTCATGCAGCTCTTAACCAATTTCAGTCCAAAGGCAGAACCCCCCTTTTAACAAGATAATGATAATCATGCAGTGCTGCATCCCACTGAGAACAGCTCAGCAAACACTGCTTTCCCCCCCGTATGCTGTGGTCCAACTGATAGCAATATACTAGCGTTGTCTGCCGGCTCTTCCTGACATTAACAAGATATGCCTTTCAAATATCATGGCCTTTGGGACTGGGTCATAGTTACTATTTATAGAAGGTCAAGACTTTATGATAGTTCGGCTGGCTAGAGTGATAACTGAAAATAGAGTGGGTTTTAGTTGCTTCGCTGCAGCTGATTTTGTGTCTGTTATTGCTCCAGGCTCTTGAACAGATGTGATCTACACACAGTGGATTACTGGTTTATAACTACTGACAGTACCACTATGTACAGTAGTTGTGAAGCGATAGGGGACTGTGAAACTGTGAAACGCTGCAGTGCTGCTGTTTGGGTTTTGGAGCAGGCCGACGTACAAGTGAGACCTGATCCAGTATCTGCAGAGTGAATTGCTTAAAAAAAGAAAGAAAGAAAATCCATCCTGTAACTGCCCTCTAATGCACAACCTCATAGACATAGTATCAGCCTACAGTGTGGTACATTTTAGACGTTGCAGTGCTTTAATTTTAGACACAATAAAATACCTTTAACATATACACACACACACACACACACACACACACACACGCACACGCACACGCACACATACACACAGAATCTGCAAGCCACTAACTAGAAAAAGATACTATTTTAATTTTATGACATTATTAAAAATTTTGTAGTCTGTCAGCTTGGTGAATGTCACATCTGTCTTTTATAAAACAATGAAATACAAGCATGTCAAAGGATAGTAGCAGTAAAAGTACCGATTCAGTCGATACAAGCGCAATGAAAACCTTCAGTTTGCTTATTTTGAACACTATCGTAAATGAAATGCTGTGTTCTGCTGCCTGTCATATACAATGCATCTCAACAGGGCCATAATTTATTCATGTGTGACATAATTGAAAAGCTGCATCCACCGTCCTCTGCACATGTCCCACCCTTTACCTAAAATATACTATCTGCTCCACCCTCTGCTTAATATTCATAGTTGTGTCTTTAAAACCGTGAACCTGAGCCTTGCAGCGTTGGGTGCCTCTCTTGCTGTTTACATTCTCCCAGAGTCAGAGCCAACTCGTGCCACCATGTCTAAACCCTTGTCCGACCACGATAGAAGGAAACAGATCTCAGTGCGAGGCCTCGCCGGGGTTGAAAACGTTGCAGAACTGAAGCAGAACTTCAACAGACATCTCCACTTTACGCTGGTCAAGGACAGAAATGTGGCAACCAAAAGGGATTACTACTTTGCGCTTGCCCACACGGTGCGGGAGCACTTGATTGGCAGGTGGATCAGAACCCAGCAGTACTACTATGAGAAGGATCCCAAAGTAAGTCCTATTCAGAGCGGCATCACAGACATGATTTGCAGAAATGTGAACTGCCTTGAATATGAGCTGTCACTTAAAATCAACTGGTGCAAGATGAATGAATTAACAGCTGCTGTTATTGTATTGGCTGTAACAGTATCAGCAGTGATACATCTCGCAGTTGTGAGAGAATGACAGCGGTTATAGTGTTACCAAAGTGGTAGGGAACTACTGGCATCAATATTTGATCTAAGACCTGCTTCACACCTTCAGGATATTTAGTGAAGAATGCTGCATTGGGGTCATTTGCATTCAGTGCCATAACTTTGGATCTTACACTGTTTCTTGCAATAACTGTTTGTTCGGCACATTTAACGCATCTGAATGCAGACAGTGGTGTAAAGTAACTAACTACATTTTCTCAGGTTCATTTAAAAAACTCTTTCACCAATATTTCACAAGAAAGCAAACATTGGGGGGGAAAACAGAATAAATCACTATAGATTTTTGCAGAAAGACTTAGTTTTTGCTTCTTTCTTCTCCCATTAGTCATCTCATGAGCCCTCAAGTGTATCTCTTAGGCCTGTAAATGGGCCTGACGCGCTCGTTGGGAGTCTCTGGACTAAACCACTGCTACTCCATATACTTAGTACATATAACAGTAAAGTGCTTCTTACACACTAATGCATTAATATGAACAATCAAATGTAATATATGTAATATATCCATCACAGGGAACTTTTTCTATATAATAAGTGCCTTTCTTTGATACTTTGACAACATCTTGATGTATTTTGATTTTAACTTTTACTTATAATATTGTAGGCCGGAGTTTTGCTAACCTATAATGTAATAGTGGTTTTACTTAAGTACAGGATGTGAGTGCTTCTTCCACTGCTGAGAGCATGGGCTTTGTATTCTTTAACTGTACTTTTAACAGCCCGGTGTCAGTGTAATGTCAAGTCATGACATTTAAACTTCACTGGGGGTTCTTAGCACTCTGCTGGTATGCTGCCATGACTATAATGTGTTGAAACATTAAACCTCCCCTGGACCTTCTGTTCCCTAACCTGTCTGACCATGAAGCACACAGCCCCTACTTGTGTCATACGAGCACATGCCTTCAAGGTCATGTGAGTTCATTTACAAGCAACTACATCAAAGCTGTATCGCAGCAACTGCGGTGCCATTAACCAACAGCTACAGAAAGAACCTTAGAAGAACAAAAGGAGGTTGGCGTCACTTGAATAAAGCAGAAAAATTGCAAACCCACCACGCTATTGCTTGAAAATGTCACACAAAACCGTGTATGATTACAATAGAGGGTTCAGAGGCAGAGGAAAAGCTCCGCTTCCATTTACTTAGAGGGAAAAAATGTGCTTTGCAAGATCATTAATAACCTCGCTGAATGAAGGGGATAATTCTTCTTTTCTGAACGGCGGAAGAATATTTCCCTGTACACTTTGGCTTACTTTGCATGGCTAGAGTTCTGTAACTTAAGCACCAAAGCATTAATCTCAGTAGGGAGACATTTACTTCTCAAAACAAGCTACTTTTCTGAAACCGTTTAATCAAACGTTGATAGAGTGGAACCTCTTACGGACAAAAAAAAAAAAACATCTGACACCTTGTGCTGGGGCTCTGGACGGAAAGGTCAAAGGTGAATCGCTTAAAGGTCTAACCAGAAAGCACGAGGACGAAGGAACATCCAAGCGATTGTGTTGTTTTATGCAACACTACATACTACATAGTTACAACAACAAGATTATTTTATTCACATTGATGATGTGCATTCTTAGAAAGAAAAAAAAAAGAAGCGCAAATCAGCATAATGCAATGAAACAAGCACTTGAAGTCTGATAAGATTTGGAACATACAGTCATATATAATTCAAGAGATCCTGTTAGCTGCTCAGTGTCACTTGTATTCATTATTATTTTACACATCTATCTGAACCACTTCTCCTATCAGTCTCGACTTGAACTCCACAATGAAAGGGTATCAGGCTCAGGCTGACCTTTACAGCGACCTCTACAGGGGCTATTTTTTGCCTGGGCCAAAATGTTGGTGTTATGTAATACCCAAAGCAATCTGCCCCCCTGTCCTGTCTCTTCCCTCTGCCTTTCCTCCTCAGTCTGTGTCCGCCCTTCCATGTCAGAGGGGAGGGAAAAAACATACACACACACACACATACAACTAAATGGCAAAGGCTAAACACAGGCTCAGGTGGCACATTTCTATGCACTCTCATGCATGAAGCTAAATCATGAAACCTGAATATTTCTTTGACAGTATGGGCTGCCTGTCATTTTGACATTTGGCGTATGATTTCATGGGTTTTAGTTTTTACTGTACCCATCATGCACGCTGCGAGGACCTCTCTGTGACCCTCGCCAATTAAATATATCTGTCAGTGTTTATAGGATCACGTTACGCTGTTTATTTGTTTCAGTTTGACATAGATTCTATCCCGTCTTATTCCCGTAGCGTGTTTACTACATCTCCCTTGAGTTCTACATGGGCCGCACCCTCCAGAACACCATGGTGAACCTCGCGCTGGAGAATGCCTGCGATGAGGCCACATACCAGGTGATAATCCTCTTATAGCTGGAAAAATTTCTGTTTCCAAGTGTTGGAAAAAGGGTACAGCATCACAAAATCTCTGGATAATTAGCGTTGCATTCTGCTGCCCTCTGTAGCTGGGTCTGGACATGGAGGAGCTGGAGGACATGGAGGAAGATGCTGGTTTGGGTAATGGCGGTCTGGGCCGCCTTGCCGGTGAGCATCTTTTTCACCCTTCATATTTAATAAATTCTAAGAACTTTTCTCCTTGCTGACTGACTTAAATAATGCATTATTTTTTTTATATAAGAGCTATAAAATTGATCTCTTGCTTTTTTTTTTTTTCCATGTGCTGCCTCCGGTTTTCAGCCTGCTTCCTGGACTCTATGGCTTCACTGGGTCTGGCTGCCTATGGTTACGGCATTCGCTATGAATTCGGTATCTTCAATCAGAAAATCGTCAACGGCTGGCAGGTTAGAAACCATCAAGTTTTATTTGAAAATGCATATTTTTGCCTAAGTGAGTGAGTTTTTTTTTTCCTTTATTATTATTATTTTTATTTATTTATTTATTTTTGATCTCAAACCACCTTCTGGGTGAGTTTGCTTTATCATTACGATGACCTAAAGTTCCTTGTCATTTTCCATGTCTGGCTTTTCTCAGAAGCCACTTACCGAACGAGTGTTTTTCTCCCTCAATATAAATGTATGTCATTATCTAGGTTGAAGAGGCTGATGATTGGCTGCGCTATGGCAACCCCTGGGAGAAAGCGCGTCCTGAGTACATGCGTCCAGTCCACTTCTACGGCAGGACGGAGCATCACCCTGATGGTGTCAAATGGGTTGACACTCAGGTGAAATAATGATTCAAAGTAAATGAATATGAATCTTTTTTTCTGAGGTGATATGATTATATACATTTTAGTTTTCTGTCTCTCCCTGTGATGACACTGACAGGTGGTGTTGGCTCTGCCATACGACACCCCTGTGCCTGGCTACAGGAACAACGTTGTCAACACCATGAGGCTGTGGTCTGCGAAGGCACCGTGCGAGTTTAACCTTAAAGACTGTATGTGCTTGGCAGACATGACATGTTTTCAATCATGCGACAGCTGCTAAATGAGAGTTACCTTGAACTAAAAATGAGTTCATGTATTGCTTTCCTTGCAGTCAATGTTGGTGGCTACATCCAGGCTGTTCTGGACAGAAACTTGGCTGAGAACATCTCCCGTGTGCTGTACCCCAACGATAATGTAAGAAAATGTGACTGTATTACCTTTTAATCCACTCGACCTGCACTAACAGGCCAAACAGCCGCATGTTAACTTGGATTAGAGGAAACAGATGAATGCTGATGTCATAGTTAAGGGAGCTGTGGACTGCTTGGCTCCTGTATGAATGGAGAGGGCTTATCTATTCTCAGCTGAGGGATGGACCTGCATAATCTGGCCCCCAACTAATGTCCTTTGTGTTCAGCTGGAGCCACTGTGTGCTCTTTCAGTTTCCTCTGAAGCCGTCTTTTAAATCTGACATAAGACCTGACTAAAGATGTGCTGACTCCCTGAAGGCTCAAGGAGGAGGATTTAGGAGATAACCATCTAGCCTGAGCTGTAACTCATGTCATGTTCGGTAATTTATGTCTGTGCATGTGAGAGCGAAAACCGTGGTGGACCTCAGAGATTAGTCGGTGTTACAAAGCGGTTTAAAATGCTGTGCGTTTATGCTAAACAATTAGAGGTGCTGAAACAATGAGTTGATTATTTAATCAAAGTTAACACTTGAAATTCCAGCTACTGAAAAAAGATCACAGCTTCTCCAGCATGACTCATTTCCTCTCATACAATTATATGCCTGGGGTCAACTAATTAATGAATTCATGTGTTATTGATTTTATTTGAAGACTTCTGTGAAAATAATCCGCCTTACAGTTTCTTTGCCTCTTCTTGTGACAAATATGTGCAAGTGGACCAGTGATATTTCCACAGCTCTTTTAAAAATCTCTTCTTAATATTCACAATTGATGACAAAAGCACTGCATTGAACACATCATATCTTACCTCTACTTGTTTGAGGCTTGATAGATGTGAAATTGAACCTAAATTTCAAAAGAAGAAGACAAACCTTTGAACCTTCAAGGATGATCGGATTCAAAAACTGATACACTGAACAAAAGACAGCTTCCAGAATGTTAAATCATTGTTTAGAGGAACTGCACATTTATACATATTTGATACACTTTGATGAATAGGTATCAAATATGGGTATTCACATATTTATATTAGATATTAGAGAAAGAGGTACTGAGGCAGTACTTTCTTTTCACATAAAGCTTTAATAATTATGCTATTGAAAAAGATTTCTGTTGTCCGTGAATCAATGCCAGTCGCAGACATTCAAAAGGTTATGTTTAATGAATAAAAACCCTATTCATGTTTGCCTACAGAACAGAAAGCGACAAATATGTGTCTTTACCCTCAGTTCTTTGAAGGGAAGGAGCTCCGTCTGAAGCAGGAATACTTTGTGGTGTCTGCCACCCTGCAAGACATCATCCGTCGTTTCAAGGTCTCTAAGTTTGGCTCCAGGGAGATTGCTCGCACAGACTTCAGCAAACTGCCTGACAAGGTGAAGTGAAAAACTCAACAAAATAGTTTCTGTCAAGAATGAAAAGATTTTCCCATGACGTTCTCTGTGAGTCTTCATTAAATTGCCTCTGTGAGTGTGTTGAACAGGTTGTAGGTGGGTTTTTATTGTATCTTTGGAGAATACTTGAAATGAACAGTAACTACAAAGCGCAGTATGGCGTATTGTAATTTTCGTATTGACATTTAATATTGTTCTGCATATCCAGGTTGCCATCCAGCTGAATGACACTCACCCAGCCATGGCTATTCCCGAACTGATGAGGGTTCTGGTTGATGAAGAGAAGCTCGACTGGGACAAGGTGAGGAACAGTAATACTGGCCAAATTGAATTTTTGAGAGCTTTATGAGGTTTTTTTCCAATATTTAGAGCTTATATTAATATTTAACCACAACACACTTCTTGCTCTGCTTCTTATTGATTATTTGCAGTGTTTTGATGTTTGAGACTTACTTTTCTATAGCCTTTTTTTTTTTTTTTTACACTATCTTATTTACTTTCTTTATCTGTTTAACACTGTGTGAATACCTGTCACTGCCTTGGTGGATGCCAGGGATGATGATGGAAACACTTACCGAACTTCACTGTGCGGTTCCCTACACCTGCTTTCTCTCCTGCTGATGTTTAGGCCTGGGATATCTGTGTGCGCACCTGTGCCTACACCAACCACACAGTCCTTCCTGAAGCTCTGGAGCGCTGGCCAGTCGACCTGTTTGCTCATCTGCTGCCCCGTCACCTGGAAATAGTCTATGAGATCAACCGCCGCCACCTGGAGGTTAGTACTGCACATTGCAACATGATATCATCTATATAATGTTGCATGTATGACTCCTCCTCAGTATACAGTATAAAGCACCAGAAGGAAACTCAGTGTGCTGCCAATGTTCTCTGTAGTTAAATACCAACACGGTTAAACGCAGGCATTGACTGTTTTCTCTGTGCTTTTATCTGCCTGATAGGCGTGATAAGATACAAATTAACAAAGGTACATGATGTCAAAGCCTCGAGCAATTAATAGATTCGAGAGAGGATTAAATTTAAAGTGGACGCAAATGTTTTTAAAAACCTGGGGGATTAGAAAATCAGAACTCTTTATTAAAATTCCAATATTTGATGTACTTGTCTGATTGTGAATAGTTTGCAGATTGCCATTGTGGGAAGAGACAGCAGAAAAGCCTATTAAAACGAAAATAATGACTTTTAAGATTGGCATGAGGACATAAATGCTGTAATGTAAAAGTCAAAGAACAAAATGGTGCTTATTGGCTTTTAATTGCAACATCTGTCAGAGCTGGACTCCCACATTCCTGCTTGAATGGAGAGAGAAAGATTTCTGACATGAAGTGGTGGGCAGGTTTTATGAAACGTAGCTCAAACAGGTCTGCACAATAATACACCGACGTTCATCTACTTACATTCTGATGGAAATTGTTCTGTTGCTCGTGTATTTGATATTATTTTGGAATAGCTCTGTCGACCCACTGTGATGTGACAATCAAACTCTGATTCAGAAAGCAAAATAAAGAAATGTAATCTATGATTTTTTTTTTTTTTTATATCACTTTTTTTCTTCTTCTTATTTTGCAGAGAGTTGCTGCCAAGTATCCAGGCGATTTTGATCGTCTTTGCCGTATGTCCCTCATTGAGGAAGGTGGACAAAAGAGGATCAACATGGCCCATTTGTGCATTGTGGGCTCCCATGCTGTCAACGGCGTGGCCCAGATTCACTCTGACATCCTCAAAGCTACAGTGTATGTCCCTAAAATAAACTCTAAGATGCGTGGAATATATTATAGTAACACATCATTACCAACACCAAAATACTTGTATGCATATTTTATGTAGTATCTGTCTCATAAATCTCCAACTTCTTACATTCCGTGCATCATTTGTGTGTTCTGATACATGTGATGCTCCCTCCGTCTGCAGTTTCAAGGACTTCTATGAAATGGAGCCACATAAGTTCCAGAACAAAACCAACGGCATTACTCCTCGCCGCTGGCTGGTTATGTGCAACCCCGGGCTGGCTGAGGTCATCGCAGAGGTTAGCTGTGTTTCAAACACACAAACAACATACAAAAAAACAACATTTAAGCTACACTTGACAGCGGCGGATGATCTATCTTTACTCACTCATTCACTCAGTGTCATTTTTACTCATCAGAGAATCGGTGAGGACTTCATCCGTGACCTTGACCAGCTTCAGGGTCTCCGCAACTACGTGAATGACGATGCCTTCATTCGCGATGTTGCCAAAGTGAAACAGGTGAGTGGAATATTATATTTTATGAAATGTCAAGTTACTGTGCCACTTCAGAATTAGCGCTATTACGCTCAAGGAGATAATCAGATATTCATGAATATATAATTGTGCTCTGTCATGATGTGAAAACCCAGCCCTTGCTCAACAGCACAAAGCCCTGGAGAGAAGTGGCACAATTTTCCACCATTAAGCAATCTGTGCCTGTTTACAGATTACATACACGGATTGTTCCGTAATACACCTGATGCAGCAACTCCTTTCACAGAGCCAACCCGCAGAGCTGTTTGTTCCTCTGTGATCAATGTCAGAACCTCCATTAGCAGCATAGTCAGCGTATCGTCAGGGCTACCACTCCACTCTGGGAAAAAAAAAATGTCATTTTCTGAATATACTTAGATGGCCGTTGTCCTTGGGCCGTCCAGAGAGAGGAGCTGTTCATATAATAGCACCAGGATAGAGATGGGCACCGTCTGGCTGTCTGTCTAGCACGAATGAGTGGGTTTACCTCAAGGCCTTATAGGCACAATGCTCCACGGCTTCACGACTATGTGACATTCAGCAGCCGGCGCTCTCCTTTAGCCGCTCCCGGCTCTCGACGCCTGAGCCACCTGCTCAACCTGCTTATTTTGGGCCGTGGCTTCAGTTCATTTTGGTTGTATGACAAAGACAGAAATTTGAACAAACAGAAGCACTCACAATCAGGAAGCTCTTTTATTACATGTGGCTCTTTTTTAGTAACTGATGAGCAGCTAAACTGAATACATTGACCCACACGCTTCCCCAAGTCTGACAGCCAGTAATCAGTGCGGAGAAATGCCGTGACATTCAATGAAAACGAATTTTTCTTTTGACACTCGGAAATTTGCATGTTGTTGTATCTGATTGCGCTACTGTAGCGTCCTGAATATGCATCTTTATACAGCACTTGCCAACAAAAAAAAAAACACACACACACACAAGCTGAAGCAGAACTTAATGAAATCAATGTTTTGATCTTGCAGGAAAACAAACTGAAATTCGCTGTGCACTTGGAGGAGCACTACAAGGTGAAGATCAACCCCAACTCCATGTTTGACATTCAAGTCAAGAGAATCCACGAGTACAAGAGACAGCTGCTCAACTGTCTGCACATCATCACCTATTACAACCGTAAGTGCACGTTTAAAAGCCTCGAATTCAAATACTGTGTGATTTCAGATCTCTGCTGATTGTGTTGTCAGCGCCTGAGCAGGATTTTGCCGCACGCTTTGATTGTGTAATGTCTTCGTGTCCCTGCCAGGCATCAAGAAGGAGCCCAACAAGCAGTGGACTCCAAGAACTGTCATGATTGGAGGAAAGGTTTGTATTTTAATGGAATAGGGTGAAGCTAAATGCATTTGATGTTAAGCCTCTAACAGCATCTTTCTTGCAGGCTGCTCCTGGGTACCACACTGCCAAGATGATTATCCGTATGATCACAGCAATTGGTGAGGTGGTCAACAATGATCCTGTGGTGGGAGACCGCCTTAAAGTCATCTTTTTGGAGAACTACAGAGTCACACTGGCAGAGAAAGGTAGTTACAAAACCACTGCACAGCATAAAGCCCAAAACACAAAATGCTTATTAAAGTCATCAACCCTGTCCTTCTGTCATCTCGCAGCCATTCCCGCAGCTGACCTGTCAGAGCAGATTTCCACAGCTGGCACTGAGGCCTCCGGCACCGGCAACATGAAGTTCATGCTGAACGGCGCCCTGACCATCGGTACCATGGATGGAGCTAATGTTGAGATGGCCGAGGAGGCTGGTGAAGGCAACCTCTTCATCTTCGGCATGAGGGTGGATGATGTTGATGCACTCGACATGAAAGGGTAACCCCATCTCACCCAAATCTTTTTAAACAATGTATTTCTGTCTCCCTGTTGTTGTTTTTTTTTTTCCTGTGGCCGATCAAATCTTTTCACCACACATTTTTGATATACAGCTGTAAGTCACAAAATATTTTCCTACAAGCTTAAAAATAATGTGACCTTGACATAAACCCATAGGGGTAAATACGAGGGAGCAGAAGCTGGGGAAAAAAAGAAAAAGCGTCCATCCTTGTCTTTTTATTTTTGCCACTACAGTGTATAATGAGTGTTACCAGATCCATTTGGGGAAATACCTCCAAGATAAGCCAACTGTCAAGCCTTCTTAATATCAATACAGTGAGCTCCATACACTCTGACAATCCAGCTGCTCTGCAGTCTTGCACAGGTTTTAGTAACGATCTCTTGCTTGCAATCTGCCCATCGGTGCTCGTAGACGTAAAGATTTTGTCCACACGAGCTGAGGTTTTCCACTGTAAAAGGTGTGGCCCTGGGGAACGTGCTGATATTTCCACGTAGGCACTGACTACTACTCCCTTGTGAATGGGCAAGTCACTACAGCGACACGCTTGTGCTTCTTTTTTTTCTGAATGTGTTTATTATTTATTTTCGGTCCTGCTTAGATACCACGCTGAAGAGTACTACAACCGCCTGCCTGAGCTGAAACAGGCTATTGACCAGATTGCTGGAGGCTTCTTTAGCCCAAAGCAGCCTGACCTGTTTAAGGAAATTGTCAACATGCTGATGCATCATGACAGGTAGAGACACATCTAACATTAGCAGCCTGAGGCACAGACATGCATACACACATACAAATAAGAATGTGCATAAACTTGCATGCTGGTTCAAAAAAGGAAAAAACTAAACTCCTAAACAAAACACACCAACTTGCAGTCTTTTGCATGCACACCACTATTCAGTACTCATGCACATACGCATTCACATTGTGCTATTTATCGGTATGTATGTGATTTTTCATTTAGTTAATTATTTATTTTTTTTGCACAGGTTTAAGGTCTTTGCTGACTATGAAGACTACATTAAATGCCAGGAGAAAGTCAATGAGCTTTACAAGGTATGTGGAATTAAAAGAAATGGTTAATCAATGCCTTTTATGCATTTCTAGCATGAGTTTTAATTAATTTGGCTCCGCTATGAGTGTCGTCATCATCAATAAAAGAACACTCAAAGTGAATAATCTCAGTATTTACTGCTGTTATTAATCATTTTATCCTCACATCAGAACCCCAAGGAATGGACCAAGAAGGTGATCTACAACATTGCTGGATGTGGCAAGTTCTCCAGTGATCGCACCATCGCCCAGTATGCTCGTGAGATCTGGGGCATGGAGCCCACACTGGAGAAACTCCCTGCTCCCGACGACAAGCAATAAACTGTCCTCCTTTACAGCCAACAACCCCGACTTTCTCCACAGGTTCAAGTGCCTTCAGAACCTATGGCAGATACTGTTTGTCTCATAAAAGCCCCCACAAACCTGCACCCACAGCCGTTTTCACCGTGTCACACACAAGTTCCTGTTGTTCATCCCTGCATATTCACAATATCCAGGTTAAAGGCTGGTGTCATAATACTGTTGCCAGTGGGGACGCAGAAATTGCCGGTAAGCCGTTGCAAACTGGACAAAAGAGCTTCGTGGTGGGCTTTGTAAATGTACTGGTCGTATTTTTTTTTTTTTATTACTCAAAACTATAAACACTTGTATTTACATTCAGACCCATTCTGAATTAAAAATGTCTTAAATGGCATCACAGTCTGAGTGACTTTATTTTCAGCTGTTACAGGTACGATGTATTATACATTATACTCTGTGCCTTCGCAGCATGGTCTGGCAAAGAATCTGCTAATTACAAATGTCTGTCTGAACCAGAGACAATTAGACTATTTGACATCAATAAATAGGGGATTTATCTTGAATTCACGTTTCAGGGAGCAGAGTATATATGTATTTTTTTGCAGAAACCACTTATAAAAAAATAACACATGCAGGGCCGTGCAGAGACCTTTGGAGGGGCAGGTGTTCAAAGTTAAAAAGGGGCATGAATTTGAAACACAATACAGAAACATACCTTAAATATGAAAACAATGAAAATGAAATATGATTGATAAGCTACAATCTGACACACACATACACACACACGGTGACATTTCATACCTTTTCAAGACATATACTGTACAGCCACAAATTTGCTTCATTGTGCTGATTCATAATCTTCCCTTTATAATTCATAGTGCTAATAAAAAAGTAAAAAAATAATTAAATGATATAGAAATCATGTATTTAAATGTAGTTGTGCTTTTATTTAGTTTGACTATCCACTTTGCACAAGGCAGCAAGGTTATAAAGGCTATATATTTTATATTTATGTATATTATATTTAATTGTGTGTGTATATATACAAATGTTCTAAACAAGTACAGATATGTTTAAATGAGAGGTTGAGAAAATCACAATTCAAATTCTTCTAATTATCATTGTTTTTGTATTTCTACTCGAATAGTCCAAAATTATGTGAATATGCCTTTACATTGCATGGTTTTAGTGAAATAACATAACCTATGTCTCATTGCCTCTAGAAACACGAAAAACACCGTAACTCACTTGACAGTAAATCATACATGTGTCTATGCACTTTGCCCAGATGACAAAAATAAACATACAGAAACCAGAAAAGCTCTGGGAGAGCGCTGACCTCTGCCAAGCTGCTCATTTCCACCATATTGTGATTTCTAGCCAATGTTAAAGTCCTGCATGCATTTAATCTACACTATTAGATTCATGGAGAATCTAAACATACCTTTAGCATTTGAATTAACATTGATATCATTAATAACAAGCTGGCGGAGTGATGGACGATCGTTCTGTACTCTCAAATATTTTGTACACTTTATTTCTGCAGTGACTTACTGGCTTTTAAGCTGTTAGCACATGCTATGCTAAGCTGGCATAACTACAGGGATGTTATTGCTAACACAGACAAGGAGTGACTTAAGCTAGGTTAGCACAACATTAGCAATGCAACGTAAATGAAAAGCATGACCGACACAACGAAGCACGACACATGGCAAAGAGAGCTACAGTGAAACAGGAGACATGTTGAGTCATTGTTAATGTCACAGTGTCTGTCAGCAGCTCCTCAGCCCACTCCTGTAATGCTGTCTAGCATTAGCTTCTCCCTGTACTACTGAGAAGACAGCGTGAATGGAGTCAGAGCTCCACATAACCTCCAAGGAACAAGAAGAAGCCACACTGTGTGTGGTTGACTGACAGCTATAACTTATGAAAGGTGTATGCAGTCAGACGCGCGCACACATGAGGCTCACTTCAGTTCGTCAGTCATCTTGCAAGAACACACCGTGCACAAACCAATACCGCTGCAAAACACACTCACCGGACCGTCGGTTGTTGCAGTCGTCCGTCGGGTCTTTGGTTTCGAGACTAGCAGCGCTAGCGCTTAGCTCCAGGACACCTCAGGGGTGGACGTCTGTGTTGATCATGTGACCGACTGAGGGTGGTTCTCATTCATTCATTCATTCATTCATTCATCCATCCATCCATTATCTGTACACCGCTTGATCCTCATTAGGGTCGCGGGGGGGCTGGAGCCTATCCCAGTCGACTTAGGGCGAAGGCAGGGGACACCCTGGACAGGTCGAAAACGGAATCGGCCGTGAGCCAGGTTCGAACTCACGACCTCCACATCGGGACTGCTGCCCGATAAGGGGCGTGCCAGCTCAACCAAGTGAGCTATTGCGGCGCATTGATTGATTGATTGATTGATTGATTGATTGATTGATTGATTGATTGATTGATTGATTGATTGATTGATTGATTGATTGATTGATTGATTTAGACCACAGACTTTCACACACACGCTTACCAAAACAAACAAACAAACAAACAAACAAAACCAGCAACTTTGACAAAAGGGCACTTTGAGCATAAAGGGCAAAAGGGGCAGGTTCTTCCCCACCCGCCGACCCGCAAGTGCCTGAATGTGTCCTGACCAAAAAAAAAAAAAACTTCACAAAAGAAAACGTACCAGTTGTATGATTTAATATATGAATAGTTCATTTGCAAAAACAGATAACTCCATCTTCACAAACCTTCAGAAAACCCACTTTTTCATCGTCTACCTGAGATAATATCAAACTTAAGTTATCTGTATTTGTCATGTCATTTCTACTGAGTCAAATCCACTCACCTTCAGTTTGATTGATATTATCTCAAGCAAACAACAAAAAAAGTTTTCTGAAAATCTACAAAAAAAATGAGTGATCTGTTTTTGCAAATGAACTCTTCATATATTTAAATGTACCTAAAAATGGCATTTTGAGGTTATTTTGTACCAGTGCAGTTGCAGATCTTGTGACAGTGCAAAGGAACCCAATGAACTTCTTTTCTCATGTGCACCATAAGCAAAAGACAGTATGTGTTGGCAGGGAATACAAACAGTTTCACAACATCAAGCTTCCCTTTGACCGCCATTTTCCTAGATTTGATCCACATTGGTGGCTCTAAAGTCCATTTCAACAGAATCTGACACAGAAACAACCTAAATATACAAAGAATTGCAGCACCTGCACATTTTTTTAACTTAATTTTGCATATTTTGAGTCACATTTGGACTTTTTTTTTCAGTTTCAAGCTAAACACAATATAATTTACTGCTGTCAAATGTCAAAAATGTATAATGGTTAAAGTATTAATGTGGGCCAGGGACCTGTCTTCACCCTAAATCAGCTGGGATAGGCTCCCATGCCCCCGCGACCCTGATGATACACGGATGGATGGTTGTTTAACTAGATGCACGTCTTTCCACTGCTGAGGCTGTGCACTCGTACGGCTCGGTCAAATCTAGTGTCATACTTTTCAACAACTTCTGTGGATGTGACAGATGTGATTGTGCACTTTTAGCTTCTGAAAAATAATGTCATGTACTTGTAGTTATTAGGGAATATGGAAAAAAAAAAAAAAAGGTTTTTGTCCTCCAGTGATATCAGCTGTTGGGTTGAATCTGAATCGAATCAGTAAACGGTGATGTCACTACCAAAATGTGTTTTGTCTGACGTGTCTGATGTGCAGTTCAGAAACTGAACATAACCCCTATTTAAGGTGCAAACATGAATAATTTACTTCAGTTAACCTAATTTCTAGGAAATCATACAAAACCCTCCTATTATGTTGTGGGTCAAATTGACCTTGAAGTTTAAAAAAAAAGGTTAAGGTAATGTTGCCCTGGTTTTCATATGCACATGTGTGTATTTAGTGCCTGTATTTACCTCTGATAAACTGTATCGTCGCTTTTATCAGGCTATGTTTACTCAACCCCTCTACCAAATGGATTCACTAAATCTGCTGCTAAGCAACCAGCATACGGCAGCACGCAACGAGATAAATGTATCACATCTGCAAGAAAAGTAACGCTAATATTTATCTTTGCGGCTTAAATACCTCTCACAATAGGAATAAACAAACATCTCCCTGTAAACCGCTTAAAATAATGCATTTCTGTTATCTGCTTTTGGAAATCTTACAATAAACCATATAAAAGGACTGAAAATAGCTTCACTGTAGAGACAGCAAACCCACACCTGCTGTCACCATCTTCTTAACACTGACGCTGTTTTCTGATAAATGTCTGTGAACGACATCTGAAGATTCACTTTTGGTGTTGTCTTTTTGCATTATTTTGCATAATTAAATGAGAGAAATATGAAACTATAAGTCTATTTATGGAAATTTTTAATTACTGAGTCAGGAATGGGCTGCATGGTGGCTGGGGGGTTAGCACCATCGCCTCACAGCTACAAGATCCCTGGTTCCCATCCCGGCCTGAGCCTGGGATCTTCTTTTGTGGAGTTTGCATGTTCTCCCCATGCAGCATGGGTTCTCACCGGGTTCTCTGGCTTCCTCCCACAGTCCAAAAACATGCTGAGGTCAATTGTTGTCTCTGGTGATAGATGTGAGTATGCTTGTTTGTCTCTCTGTGTGGCCCTACAATAGACTGGAGACCTCTCCGGGTGTCTCCTGAGGCGGCTGGGTTTAGGCTGGAGTGGTATGAATGAGCTCAACGTGGACTGTTTGTTAGATCAAAGTCTGAAAGGTACCAGGAGGGTGGCTTTAAATAAGACAAATAAAGGTAAAAATGTGAGAGATGTTTAAGTAGAGCACGGCAAACAAAAACAGAAAAAAAGGACACCGGTGTTTGATAAGGCCAGGGCCACACAGCTCCATAAACCAACGCACGGGTAAGAGGCCCAGTTTAGCAGGAGACAGGACTTTGGTACTTTGACAGTGAGGACAGCAGCAATGTACTGATGACATGCAGCCATAGGCAGTAAATCAGTGTTAGATGTTATCATGGACTGCTCCTGATAACATTTGTTTTAGAGAAAAGATCCACTGAGAAACTTTGCTCGATAACTATGACCACAAAGTCACCATAAACAAAACAGCAGCTGTGTAAAAATAACAGTTTTCAAAACACTTGGCTTATTGTCGAGATTTCCAGCAGCATTCAGGTTAACAATTACCCTTGAAAATTTGTTATTAATGCAATAATATTAATTAGGGAAAACATACGTAAGCGGTCCGCATTCTGTGTATTTTGGATTTTTCAAATACATCTTCACAAAATTACCATATCACAAATGTATTGGTCATATTTATTCATGTGAATTTTTAAAGAAAATGTAGTAAATGAAATATTTAGCTGTCAAACCACACCTGAACCTGAATCTGACTTGGCTCAAAGAATTAGCATTGAGATCTACTAAGTTGACTCCAGTCAACAAGGCCAGTGGCACTTAATGGTAAGATTTAGAGGCATCACTCTTGATTTCATCATGCCAAGAGCAAAGGAACTATGGGAATGAATTTTGGAATCTGACCTGGCCTGATGAGACAGAACTGGAGCTGTTTGGGCACATGGATGTTGCTTCTTTCTTTCTTTTCTGGTAATAGAAGGGAGAAGCCTTCAGTTTTCAATTTCCCAAAGCTAAACATGGTTTGGATTGGAGCCGCTTTGCTGTTTCAAGCACAGGGAATCTTGCTTGAGTGCACATAGTCATGAAGAAAGAAGATGATTTTATGAAAGACAATGTGAAGAAATCTGCTGCCAGTCTGGTTTGAGGTCGCTGTTGGGTCTTCCATCAAGAAAATGACACAAAACCCACATCCAAGTTGCTCTAGAACTTCATAATAAGATATATTAAAATCAAGGTAATATCAAAGCCAAGACCCTACATAAAATCTGTGACAGGGACCTTAGGTTAAGGTCGGGTTTTGAAAACGATGTCATTTGGATGAGCTGGAACAATTTTCTATAGAGGAATAGGCAAAGATCCCTCCAGAGACATGCACCTCGTTAGACCTCGTTAGGATCTACGGTAAAAGGTTGCTGTCAGTTGTAAGTCAGAAAGATTCACTACTGACTATTAATTGTCAGAGACCTAAAATTTTGGCCTTGTCTCTTGTTCTTTTCTTGTTTCCACTCAGTGCATCAGTACACTAGCTTCATCAAACGTTGTTGAAAAAGGAATTAATTCTTCTATAAATAGTTTTGGTGCTGTAACTTCCTTGAAAAAGCTGAAGGATTTGTCCGATTTGGATTTGGACCTTCACTGTAAATACTGGCATGGTGTTGCAGTCTATTTGCCAAGTTTGGCCGTCGCAACATGCTGCCAGACAAACCACAGTCCATCACTTTAGAGTCTAAAAACATTGTATGTAAAATGTTTAATATTATTAAAAGGCCTACTAAAGAAAAATCCACATAATAGTCCATCTCCCCAGTGCTTAATATGGTAAACAATAGCGTTTAAGGTTATATGAGTAAACTGTCTTGGATGCTAAGATCAAGTGAGTGACCGAAAGCCTCTCGAAAGATGTGAGAAAGATATCAGTTCAAAAAATGAAATTCTGTAAGTGGCCTGTTAGAGGAGCTGCTGCTGCCACATGCAGGTGAGAGGTTGCAGAAATAGCAGGTGAGACACTGTGTTCTTTGTCCTGTTTTCCATTGTCATTTACTTTTGGTAACAACAAAACATACAACACGTCCCCTGGTTAACACTCAGTTCATATTCAACTACAAGTAGAGCAAGCTGTTCTCATGCAGACATAAAGAGGCTACATCTTCAGAGGAGACAAAACTCGCGGGGCAAAAATTAACCCTCCTCCATTGAGGAAAAGTGTTGTCAAAAGAAAACCACTAAAGAGGACTGGGACATGAGCTATTCCAGTTACATTTTTATCAAATTAATTTTCTGGACTTTTGTGGATTCCTAACCTTTGTGTGTTGTTGTCATTGGCTTTACTTGTCCATTGTTTGGGGGTCTCACAGATTGTTGTACAATAATCACAATAACTGGATTTAATTACGAGATTATCCTTCCTTGAACTTCCATGTGATGGTTACAAACTCAAAAATTTGCATAAAACATTGTTATGACACCAATTACGAACATATTTCAAGTTGAATATATTATATAGACCGTGTATCATCATCAAATGTGACCCAAGATTTGACATGCTGCCATTACTTTTGTTTGAGGTCACTCCTGTTGGACAGCTTATAAAGACTGTTACATAATTCCAAACCTAAAAATGTGGATAGGTGCTGCTGAATGCAAGAAGAAGAAAAAAAACCCCACACCAATCACATATACAGAGCTGCAAAATCCACTGTATTCAAGTTTTACAGCTGGCATCTCTCCACAGCGAGACTCCAAACAGAACTGACTTCTGAGGCATGTCATCAGCTCAAAATCCTTTTTACTGTATGAGCATAAAATTAGGAAAAGTCATGAAGGATCAAGGTGATAAAAATAATGTTAAGCCTACTTTGAGCGATGCAACAAGAATTCAGCTGAGGGAGCTAACATCCTAATTACCATGCATTTGAATAAATCTTAGCTAAATCAAAAGTAGAAAAGATCACATATTGAGGAGGTCGAGGTGGTTGAGGGAGCCGCAGAAATAAACGATGCTGGCACGAGAATGAGGAGAGGAGTAAGAAGTGTTGAGCTATAATGTCTGTGTAGTACGCCTGCATGAAAATGACTTGCTAGTAATCACACATTTATGAATAGAGCAGCGGCTGCGAAGCAGATACGAAACGTTTTTACTGCGGCGTAAAGGGGACATAAATGTCAATAAATGGTTGTAGAAAGGACAAAACACAATACAGTGTTGTGATGTGGTCTTGTGTAGTATGTGTAAATGTAAAAATGGAGAAGCGAATAAAGCAAAGCAACTTGCGCCTTCTTTTCTATCTTCTTTTCTCCTTTTGTAGGTTTTTTTTAAAAGATACCTGAAAATGAAAGGGAGGGGGAAACTAAATAGAAATAAAGTATAGGATGGAGGTCTGCGGGGGTTAGATTGGATTCTAAACTATGTCAATTGCAAATCAATTTGGCACAGTCGGAACCCAATCAAATTCTCGACACATCTTAAGGATAATTTAAGTAAACACGCTGTACATTTCCACGGTTGGGAAAGCAACAGCAAATGGTCTGAATACTTTGGTAAATGAGTGGTTTCGATTTTTAATAATTCTGCAACAACAAAAAAAGATAAAAACATGTTTTCACTTTATTATTATGTCTGACTGAGTGTGGATTGAAAATGCAATTTTATCCATTAGAGATTATATATATAACACAATAAAGTGTAAAAAAAAAACAAAATTATGATAGCTATGGTGGTGAGCAGTATCATACAAAACATTTGACACAAATCAGTAAATAATGGCACAGCTAAGAAGACGTCACTCATCACATAAAAGCTGTTGTAAAGTGTTGACTGACTGTGAGAAATAAGAAACGTCAGTTTGTTACAATTTGTTTTTAACTATTCAGTAGGAGATTTTGTATTTTTGAAAAAAATGTTAAGACAGTTCTTAGTGTCAAACTGAGACGCCTGGACCGGATTAAGATTTCTTTGCAGTGTAACAAAAGTGCAAAGTGCAGTCGTGTGAGCCCAGCTGTGTTTGTTGAACAACTATTAACAGAGCTATAGGCATAAAGTGACAGGATTCCTGTGTTGTCAGCATGATTGCATCATTTAAGTGAAAGGTATAAGATAACTAATTTTTTAGGGCTTGTCTAACAAGTTAACACCCACTTGGAGCACATAACAGCTCTGTAATAAGTAATCACTGGGTACAAAGAATATTGTGGGTGACATGCATCACCTTATGCAACATTGACTCGACTTTGCTCACTTTCAACCACTGAGATTTGTAATATTCTTGTAACAAAGGATCAATTCCTTTTCTTTTGTTCTTTTTTTTTCATAATCAAGAAGTAAGGAAGCTGGTGTGAGTGCAGGTGTGTGTGGTGTGGCTGAAAAAAAAAAGTGTTTCCAAGAGAATAAAACGACTTTACAATTTACGGAGTTATGTACTTCTTCAACTTTAGCCTCGCTAGCAGGATGGATGGATCAATGTATAGAGCGCTGACCTTCCTTTAGCACCACAATTAGGTCGATATTGGTGGTTCTGAGTGTCTCAAATGCTACTGGAGGGATTGTTATGGAATGTCCATACAGACAACCATTTGGAGGCTGCAAGGTGACGCAGTAGTTAGCATGGTTGCCTCGCAGCAACATCGCCGGTTCACGTCCCGGTGAGGACACCCGGGATCTTTCTGCATGAAGTTTGCATGTTCTCCCTGTGCAGCGTGGGTTCTCTCCGAGTTCTCCAGGCTGCCTTCGCCCCAAGTCAGCTGGGATAGGCTCTGACCCTAGTGAGCATTAAGCGGTGTATAGATAATGGATGGATGGATGGACAATCATTTGCCTCTCTAGAAAAATGTTACTCAGTCTGGTGATTCTTTTACTTTCTATGTAATCGCTTCCAGTCAAACATCTAATTTGTTACGTGCTTTTTTTTCAAGCCAAAGCCAAATCCAGGCACATTTCTATCAGCCTTAACTTTGCTTGTACAAATTAACAAATGTTGACAAGTTACAATGACATCGGCATCTTATCAAAGTGGCACTGTCTCGCAAAGCTGCGAACATGGATTTCTGATGTCAGCCTGGTAAGTGCAAGTGAAAAAAATAAGGTTTTCTTTTAAGAGCTATTCACAAAACTACTGAGAGGACGTTTTACTAAAAAGAACACAAGAAGAAGCAACAGCAACAAAAAGATATTAATTACTCAAGTTGTAAATCTTACAGCTTTGACACACATTGAGCTGGAATATTGTTTCTCTGAAGATGCACATAAACAGTGATGAATACACACATGAACATAATGCACATTATAAAAGAAACAACCGAGAGAGAATTGCAACATGCGGTCATGAGAAGCATGAGTCCAGCTTCAGCTCCAAATCTGGGTTAAAACATGAGACCTAGGAGCAAGTTTTAGTGTCTAAAATCATTTGTGAAAACAGACAGTACCTCTTATATTTACAGGTTAGCACATACTTTTTTCCCCTGCGACTTCTCTCTGGTCCAAGGTGAAATCGATGAGAAAAATTCAACCACAGAGGGCAGCTATGACAGCAAAGTCTGCTGGTTTGTAATGAAAAAGTTAATTATTTCTTCAAACATACTTGCTACCTTAATGTCTGACTGCTCATCCAGCCATTACTGTGTACTAGTGCACAGTAGCATGAGCTCCTCCCTACGTCTTCCTCTTTATATAGTAAGAGGTGCACACTTTTCTGTGTTCGAACCAATTTAACATAACGCTCAAACTAAGATGCGCTGATCAATTTAATTTCTCTCAGTTTGGTCATGTCAAAGAAGTCTAATTTTCATCCACTGGTTTCACATACATG
>NW_007577952.1:401147-414626 GCF_000690725.1 Stegastes partitus
CAAGTGCAGACACAGATCAGGCAGACAGGCAAGTTAAGTGTAAACGGATTTAATAAATGAGAAGTAAAACTGACAGCAAATACAGAAGTGCAAACTAAACTGAGTGGAAAACAGAATGGGATAAACCAGACTAAATACAACAAAAGGACAAAACTACAAAAAACAGGGAAAAACTCCAAACTAACAACTAAGGGGAGAAAAAAAACCTAATGAATCCCAAGATAACAAACAAAGTTACTCAAACAATAGGGGGTACTCACAAAGGGGACAAAACAGAGGGGGCAGACAGGGAATCAGAGAATCCAGGGTGAAACCGGTGGCAGAAGAAAGCTGGCTGCGTGAATGCAGGCTGGAAATGGAGCAGAGACTGACAGAAACAAGCAGGACAAATGGCTATGGTCTGGCAGGGTGTGGTGGAATGAGCAGAGTCTTTATAGGAGCAGTGGTGATTGTGTGCAGGTGAGTCCGGAGTTGCAGTTGAGGGTGATTGTCTTGATTAGTGCCGAGATGAACAAGGGCAGACAGGGAGAGGGACAGAGAGCGAGAGACAGAGACAGAGAGAAGGGAGAAGAGAGGGAGAAAGAGAGGGAGACAGGTAAGGGCTGGGGCTGAGGCTGGGGGGTCATGACCTTTTCTGTTTTGAAAATGCAGCATTGTAGACGACCATCCTAACAACACAGACATCTGGGATTAAATCCTGTCAGCCTTTGGGGTCGAACTTTTTGTATCATTATTCCTTCAAAGAATTGATTTCCAGTTGGAATATGTTTAAACACAATGATTCAAACACAGAAAGAAAGAAAGTCAGTTTAAGGAACTGAACAGCTGAGGTGATCTGGGTGTCCGTGAAGTCCCTTCTGAGGGAAGGGCAAGGATTTGGCGTCAGGGAACTCAACTTCGTTCTTCAAGCCCATAACCTTCGCAATCAACAAAGTATTGTAGATCACGCTCACATCCAATAGCCGTCATATGGTGTAGGCTGGTGGTGGAGGGGTAAGAACTGTGAGGCCAAAGGACTCTCACAAAGCAGATGAGGTATTAACCAGAGAATTGGGCACACACCCAACCCATGGCAGTTGGGAGCTCCAGGAAGAAGGATTCCCTGAAGTGACCCAGTGGAGGAAAGCTATCAATTCCTGATTTATCTGCTCCATCTGGCCATTGAACTGAAACTAGACGACAGGCTGACCGTGGCCCCAAGAGCTGTACAAAAACTTTTCCAGACAACAGAGGTGAACTGAGGTCCATGTTCGGAGACCATATCTGTGGGGGATACCATTCAGTCTAAATACTAGGTTAATCATGATGTCAGAGGTTTCTTTGGCAGATGGTAATTTGGGTAGGGCAATGAAATTACCTGCTTTAGAGAATCAGCCAACAAGTGTTACTGTAAGATGGAGGCAGGCTGATTGTGAAATCCAAAGCAATGTGGGACCATGGTCATTTGGGATGGATAATAGTTGCAGAAGACCGAAACTGGGTTGATTGAATGTTTTGTTGCAGGCATGGATGGAGCAGGCAGCAATGAACTCCCATGTGTCCCTGTCCATGGTGGGCCACCAGAACCACTGCCGAAGGACATTTAGGGTGGACCCACTGGAGGACCTGGGAACAAACAGAATCAGGAACAAACAGAAAATTGGGAAGACAGTTACCTGGGTCAGGGTGGAGATTTATGGGTTTGGCGGTTGAAGCATCCAAAAAACAGAGCCAACTGAGCCTGGAGCCTCGAGTTCATGGAAGGCCTGGGGGGCTTCCAAGGTCCAAAGGAAAGGTTTGGAGATGGAGGTCAGGGCAATAAGGGGGGCAGCGACTTTACTATAGTCTCAGATAAAAAGCTGGCGATGCCCAAGAATAATTGGAGCTGTTTCCCGTTTACAGGTTGGGGTCCTTCCTGTACCGTGGTGACTTTCAGCAGATCCATTTGCACTTCTCCTCTTAAAATGATATATCCCAGTACAGGCATGAAACTCGCAGGAAAGGGGCTGCATATCAAACACTCAAGATACTTGAGTTAAAAATGCCTGGCAGGAGCCTAAATCTCCATCATGTCAGGTTACAGATCCATGGAGGGTGGTCTGAGACAAACCAGGGTCAAAACAGGAGCAGTGTATGAGATGGCTTTAACGAGAGTCAAGAGGTCCAGGCGGGCAGTGATATGAGGAGGAAGAGAACAAAGGAGAAACTGGTTAACTAGCGTAAGACAACACTAGCGCAAAGGAATAGTGGCCTGAATTGACTAACTGTAAGTTGTACAACAGTCTGGCACCGAGTGGTGATCCAAGATTTTTATTTTTATATCAGGTGGAGACTGAGAACAGGTGAACCAATCCCCACCACAGGTGTCCTCACTCAGCTGATTATCCAATAGAAGCACAGCATACATACCTCACTCATGCCCACATGAAAGGAAGGGAAAAAGGAAGGAGAGCTGGCAACTAAGCAGAGGTGGAGCTGAAGGGCATGACAGATTGAATACATGTCTCTCTACAACCTGTGACTCTCCAGGAATAAATTTTATCAATGCTTTCACAAGATTTGGGAAAGAGAAAATCCCCTGAAGCATCAAACACCTTCCTGTTGGACAACTATTAGCCTATATCAAGACTAAGACTAGGAAACAAGGAAGGATTGTTCTTGAATGGTTTCAATTATATTTTCATGACAGGAAATACTTTCTTTTGACTATTAACCGTGTGTCAGAGCAAATGGCCATGATTTGTGGTGTTCCACAGGGGTCCGTTATGGGACCTCTAGTGTTTAATCTGTATATGCACCCATAAGACCAAACGTTAAATCCTGGGTTTTTCAGTCCTACGACAGTGGTTCACACCATGGTACATCACCATGGTAACTTACACTGAACGGCTAACTTGCTCCACAGCAGGTTATGTTCAAGATTGAGATCACTGGGTATACAAACACCGTGCACTGAAAATCAGTTCTCTCCCACAAAACTTCAGAAGGAGTAGAAAACAAAGCAGTTCTCAATATAATGGCATCACTGGCATTTGTAGAAGACCCGCTACACATCGGAGCGAGGGGTGAGGGGATCATTGAGGAGTGTGAGGGTTTTTCGGGACTGGCAAAACAGCGCACCCTGATGAGGATCTATGAGCTCCTGTCTTCCTTCATTCTTTTTTTTTCCTGTTGGCTACAGGCAATGTCAAAGCTATTTAAAATTTTTATATAACCCCACAACAGTAAACTGATTTTAGTATTAAAGCTTGTATTGTGGGATAGGTTAATAAGCCTACACCGCTTTGAATTATGTTTTTATGTTGGTTCTTAATTTGTTCCCATGTCCTTTTTACAACGCCAGACTGAAAGTAAAAAAATGTCAGATATGCCACAAGTATAGTAGGCAGTAAATTAATTAAAGGAATCCTTAGATGTGCTTATTGTATATGTGCCTTCATGATAAAACAGTGATCATATTTTATTATATTATAAACTAATGAACATTGAACATTCAAACAGTCAGCAGTTTTCTGCCAGCATTCCTTCCTGGCTTTGGCTGCTGCACTGGTGCTGCTTCTTGCTCCTATGATGTTTTTTATATTATTCTTCATATTTTATTTTATTTATTTATTTATTTTGGCCTTTTTGCCTTTATTAGTCAGGATAGTGAGAGAGTGAGACAGGAAAGGGGGAGAAGAGGGGGGGATGACCTGCAGCCGAAAAAGACAAAACGAGTCAGCTCTCATTCTGAATCTCTTTCTCTCTTAAAACTAAGTGACTGTCAAGCACAAAATCTTTAAATTTTAAATTTTCATTGCCACACCAAATCAATAACTTCATCAGCTTCTTGCTAATTTAAAAACATTGTTAGAGTCAAAGGAATAATGTTAAAACAATACCATAAAATCCTCACCCATGCCTTTATTTCTATTAGCAGATGTTTGACAAGCTCTGACTCTGACCACTTTCAAGACAAATTTTTAAAAAACGAATAATTCTACACTTGCCTGCTTTAACCTCTAATGCCTGCAAAATAACTCTATTTCGGATAGTTTGGTCTATGTATCTCATCTCTGCACTTCTATTTTCATTGGTGAATTTTACATTGTAAATCATTTAGTTTGTTTGAAATTTTAAATCTCTGTCCTTCACACTGTATAACTTGCAATCCTGCATTTTTAATTGCAAGTTAGACATTGTGCGGAAATCTCTTTTGTACCTGTTGGATGTGCTTTTCCCTCTGTGACGCAGCTGCCTCATATAACAGATGTGTGAAGAGTTCCCTTTGGTTTAAATCTCTGTCCTTTACCATGTTTTCTGTTGTGCTGAAAAGCACACTCAGTTACCCAGTGTATGAAATGTGCTGTGCGATATACCTGCCTTGCTTTTCCAAGGTTTACAGTGTTTGAGCAGAGTTGCGAGTAAGCTGGTGTGCTCTAGCTGTAGCAAGTGGGGAGGGGTGAGTGGAAAGAAAGGGTTAACCTTTATAGATCTGGCAGGAAGGAATTATTTCCATGGAAATATCTTTAAAAATGTAACTTTGATACACACAGATGTATTTTTTAGGGGTTTTATCATTGACCAAAGGGGTATTTTAACACCCACAGGCAAATGGTTACCTCTTTATACATCTTTTGTACACTCTGTGCTCTCTTGTTTGCAATTAGTCATTCAAACCCAGATAAATCAAATCTACAAAGCTGTACCGTCCTTCTACCTGTTAAAACTTGTCATTCTTCACTTTACTTTTTCTAAATTCCACAGGGCCTCTGGGAAGTCCACATAAAACTGTGTTTGTGTTTCTTTTTCATTGTTCTACAATTTTTCATATGTTCTGTTGAAAACCTGTACTTTAAGGGCTCAAACTACAAGGTACCCTGAAGACGGTGGAATCTAAAAGAACAAATGCTTTCCCAAACAGAGTCTTTGCAGCTGAAAAAACCGAGAGTTTATTGTTTTGCTTTGGTGCACCTGCAACTTCCTTCAGCTTGACATCTCATGCTGATCCTTACACAAGTGCACACATTCCTCATAACTAATCACCAGGACATGAACCGGGCAAAAATGTCTCAGATTTTCAGCCACATATGCTTCATAAGCAGATACAGATATGAAGGATACAAAAGAAATAAAGTCAAAGACAGACTTTTTGAGTGGAGATATTCTTTGACTTTTTTAGATTTTGTTCAGTATCATAACTCAGCATAGTGTGACTGTTGAAAAATCCACAACGTCCAGTTGCTAAATGAACTGTCATTACATAGTCAATTATTGTTGTTTGAAAACAATAGTTGGGTGAGAAAAAAAAGGTAGTGGTGTTGGAAGGCATTTCAATCGTTAAATATTTTTCAGCATCTTTTTCAGTTTATGTCAAACACTGGTATACATTCAATCCAGCAAACTAGCCAATCCATCATTTCTGTTCAAATTAAAAATATAAACAATTACAAAAAATGTGAAAGAAAATGACAAAGGAGGAAAAAAAAAAAACGTGTGTGACCTCACATGTGTACGCACGTGGCACACAGTCAGGCACACAAACACACACACACTGTCCCTCATATTAAGTAACCAGTGAAGGGCAGGGAGTGGGTCTCAGTGCAAAGAGGGAAAAGAGCTGAGCACAGTTATGTGCCTCTTCTTGATGCTGGAGCTCCTTTGCACTGAAAAACTTCAACAAGACATTGTTCGCGCACAGCAAGGACTCAGCATTCTACCTCAGTGTTCACAGAATGAGCTGCTAATACCTCAAGAGGTTACACTGCACTTCAAATAATCCAAAGTTCAGAAAAGCCGTTGGAATTTGAGAGCCGATTACTCACTTTAACACGCTGCAGCAACAAGACGACTTCTTTTTGATTTTTTAGCTTTTTTAAGGATTCTCTCCAGACCACTTTGCCAGGAATTTATTTGAGGTGATGGTAGCATTTGACAGTTACTTTGATGAAGGTGCTACACTTTGAGGACCAACATATCGATTTTGTATTTTGTACATAATTTATATAGCGAGAGACGACTTTTTTAGCAGGTAAGTGTATAATTTTTTCTATTATTTAACGCTTTTAACACACTTGATGGTTTTGCAACTGATGTTTTTTTTTTTAATATCGTCACAGGTACTGGAACAACACACTTTGTTTCTTTACATACAAGTTTTCTAAAGAAACCTGGGAACCAGCAACAATCTCGAATAGAGCTTCTCTAATATAAAGTTATCTTCTGGTGTTGTAGTTGCACAAAAATATGGCTTTTGGTGACCTCCTGGAACAGGTGGGCAGCACAGGACGCTTCCAGATCCTGCATGTGACCCTCCTGTGCATACCTGTCCTAATGATGGCCAGTCACAACCTGCTGCAAAACTTTGTGGCTGCCGTGCCTCCTCACTACTGCAGCGCTCATTCAAATGTCTCTCAGAATCAGCTGAGCCCAGAGGATATGCTGCGGATCACAGTGCCGCTTGACCAAAAGGGAGCACCACACAGGTGCCAGCGTTATGCTGCTCCACAGTGGCATCTCCTGGCCGAGAACGGGACCTCCAATCCATGGAAGCAAGGAGGCGCTGAGGATGATTTGGATGTGGACATTCAGGGATGCACAGATGGATGGTCCTATAACATGACTGAGATGAGCTCCACTATTATATCTGATGTAGGATTGCATTTTTCACACACTTGTTAGTCAGTGAGTTTTTTGGGGGGGTTTTAAAGGAAACCTGGTTTGGGGTAAAATTTTTTGTTAGTGGCACTTGGTTTGTGACATGCGTTCTTTGAAGCAAATGGGACAAACCGTCTACATGGGAGGTGTGCTTGTGGGGGCTCTTGTCTTTGGAAGCCTTTCAGACAGGTGATATTTAAGTGTTCTGCTGCACCTTTTAAATGAAAAAATGCCTCTTCTTGGTGTAGTGCTGTTCAAAATTGTTCGTACATGTGTACCAAACAGTTCAATAAGTCAAATAAGGGTTTGTTAACATCACTCTTCTATCCTAGATATGGTCGACGCATCCTCCTGCTCATTTCTTACCTGCTCATGGCAGTGTCAGGAACATGTGTCGCTTTCTCGACCTCGTTCTCCCTATTCTGCGTGTTCCGATTTGGCTGTGGTATGGCTCTGTCTGGCCTGGGACTCAACACTTTCTCACTCAGTAAGATATTTAGCTGGATAAAGAACTATGAGTGTAATTTGTAATAGGACCCAATCTAAACAGTTACAAGGCATGCTCATGACAAACGGGGTATTAATTATACTAAAATGTATCTTATTCTGCAATTTTTTAAATTTCAAGTTGTGGAGTGGATCCCCACTCGTGTGCGAACTATGGTGGGAACATTAACAGGCTACTGTTATACCGTGGGACAGCTGATCCTGGTGGGCATAGCCTATTTTGTCAGAGACTGGAGGTGGTTGACCCTGGCTGTGTCGTTGCCCTTCTACGTCTTCTTTCTGTACTCATGGTAAGAATTCAAAGATTGAACAAAAGAGTTCAGTTACTGATTCCATAATCAAATATAAAGTTATTGTGCCATTACCAAATGAACTAAACAAATATTTCTCATAGGTGGTTTCATGAATCCTCAAGATGGTTAGCCATAAGCAACCAGTCTGACAGAGCTGTCAAGACACTCCAAAGTGTGGCTAAATTTAATGGACGCCGTGAAGAGGGAGAAAAAATTGACATTAAAGTAAGAAATTGTTTTGTGTTGTTGCACCACTTGTGTTGAGTATATTGAGAAGAGACTGTGTCTTGATGATATTCTCTCTTTCGGCATAGATGCTTCATGAATCCATGAAGAAAGAGATGTCTTCTTCACATGGCACCTACACTGTCCTTGATCTGTTCCGCACACCCAAAATGAGGCTCATGACAATCTGCCTCAGTGCTGTCTGGTGCATATCCTGCTCTCCAATTTTCTATATATATATATATATATTTACCATTCTATGAAACTGCAATAACATGCATGTATGTTTTGTTTTTGTTTTTTTCATATTCACGCTTAGGTTATCAACCAGCTTTGCCTACTATGGTCTCGCTATGGATCTGCAAAAGTTTGGGGTGGACATCTACTTAATACAAGTCATCTTTGGCGCAGTTGACATCCCCGCTAAAGTTATCATAACAATCTCGATGAGTTTTGTTGGACGTCGGCCATCACAATGTGGTGCTCTCATCTTCGCTGGAGTCACTATTTTGCTCAATCTTCTGGTGCCCTACGGTATGTGCACGAGTAAAGGCTGAATGTGGCGCATGCAGTTTGCATTATCCCAACACAGCCGTGATATTATCAAACAAAAATAAACGAGTTATCTGATGCGTGATCCACTTTTGTGCAGATAAACAGACGATACGCACCTGTCTGGCTGTAGTGGGTAAAGGCTGTCTTGCTGCATCCTTCAACTGCTGCTACCTTTATTCTGGAGAACTGTACCCAACCATCATTCGGTAAGTTGGGTGAGAACATGTAACTGTCAGTTTAATTTGTTGAGGAAATTTAGCTAATTTAGAATTCAATCGAGTTTTTAATTAGAAAAAAAGAACTCAGCTGTATTAATATATGAGTCAGATCCGAGTTTCTATACAAGATTTAAAGGTACAGCGTGTACGATTTAGGAATTATGTTCACCTAAAACTAGCAATCATTGTGTTTTTGTTAGCTTGGAACAAGGCCTTCATGTCTGGATCCGCCATGTTTCTAGAGTATCCCAGAATGACCAAACTTGCTCTAGAGAGGGCTTTTCATTGTTTTAGCGGCCACCATACATTCTCCTACAGAGTAGCAAGCGAGGTGAGGGGTATTCAATTGGTTCCCACTTGCAACCTGTCGAAGAAATTCACTCCTAGTCCTCATCCGAAGTTTACAGTAATGGGATGTTGTATTGGTATTCCAGAATATGGTTGGCTTACCAACACAGAGCAGGAGTCTGTAAAGGCAAGTCGACCCAAAACATTGGCAGAGTAGAACATGGGAGGGGACAGTATGTATATATAGTCATGACCAGTGGTTGGTGTGCATGTAGGAGGTAATCAATGACAAAAGGTACGCAAACAAAGATTAACAAAAGCTTAGGGAGTCAAGACCTCTGGCAGACAACAACACGTAAGACAACAAGGGGTCTGGCAGGAAGTTATCAATAACAAAATGTGATGGAGTCAAGAGGTGACACTAGTAGGTGCCTCCAGACGTGACCTGGTTATCAGATTCACGTGGACGTGCTATTTTCTTGATCAAACCTCACTGCTTGCAACCCCGTCTCCCTGTAATTACCTCCCTATACAACTAAACTTCATTCTCAGCTACATCTTGAAGGAAGCAGATTTTCTGCAGAATGATGCTTGTTTATAATGTATTAAATACGTTTCAAACTAACATATCTTTGATTTATTTAATTGTTTTTCTCTCGTCCCTTTTCAGGTAACTAATCATGTATTTGATGTATTGTATAGTCCAACTTGTTAGAAGGGTGGGTTAACCCTCATGTTGTGTTAATTTTGTGTTAAACAATTTGTTGTTCCCAGTCAAAAATAACCATTCCATTAAGACTCATCATAAAAACTGTAATAATGCATAAGTTATCAGTATTTGTTGTGTTAGATTTTTTTTTTAATTAACTGAAGTCCTTGTGAACATTACAAGTTTTGAACTTGTATTTGTTGTTTATGGCCTGTATGCCTCCTGTATCTGATATTCTTGAAAATGAGTGGGTACTTACTTGGTAGAGTGGGATAACTCAAACTTCACTGGTGTTTTTTCTCATGCACATGTTGGACAGTATGTGCAGGTTGTTGCATGTCCCTTGCAAATATATGCATTGCATTTATGGCACATTATCCTTGTTTTCACATCTCTTGGTGCACACAGATGCATGTCTTCCTTTTGTCACCTCTCTCTTGCAGCAAGTGATCTTGCTTCTTGGCTTTGTATCTCTCTCACCAATCCTGTAGAGGCTGCCAATTGGGCAAGGTGTTGAATGTGGCTGAATGTGGGGTGCCAGCACAGGCTCCTCTTGAAAAATTTCCCCTCCTTCCATCCTAGATTCCCCTCCATCCACAACATGGTCTAGATTATATTCTGTATCGTAGATAGATAGATAGATAGCATGTCCTGACCATGTTCTCACCAGTCCTGAAATGGTGTCCGTGGACCAGACAGGGTTTTGGGCCATGCTCATAGGTCCAACATAGGGACGGCAAAATGCCAAGACAGTTAGTCAATTCCTTTACTTGTATTATTCTGCACAGGACACTGTGTGACAGAAAAGCAAACAAAGGTCAGAGGGCAGCTGGCAAGAGAAAGATTAACAGGTTCAAATCCGTTCAACTTGGACCAGGATGACATAAGGGCTTAACAGGATCCTGTCAACAAGGTTAATTACATCTGTCTGTTAACAGCAGATAAAGGTTTACATATAAAGTTTAAGTGTTGCAAAAACAGATTCAGTAAGGTATTGGAATCATCTGACAAGTGTTGGTTCATGCAAATCTATTCAGGCTCTACTATCAACAGCAGGCCCCCAGCTTCAGTCTTGTTATGTCATCTTGCCCTGGCGAACTGTTTTGCTCTGGGATATCTATTTTGTTATTGACATTTCTGTTGCACTTGTTATTTGCACACTGACTGTATTTATTTATTATGAATAAGCCTGGCCATTAGATTCTGTTCTTATTTAGTGTTTCCCAGCAGAACTGATGTTGACTACGTTCGTCATGCAAATCTCTGGAAACTCCTCTTTTTCCGAGTAGAGACATTAACAAACAACAAACCACACTGAGGCCAATATCCAGCTAAAAAGTAATGTTTAACCTTCCGAACTAATCTATGTTCTTTATACTGGACATAGAAATGCAGCTGTATGTGTTTTTTTTTGCAAAATCAGTTTCTACCTTATGTCTTTTGTGATACAGTTATAATATGTCCACTGTTTTACGCCTGCCTTTTAAAATAACAGCTCACACCTTATCAGCTTAGCTGATGTGTAGTTATGGCTGTTGATGATATTTAACTGTTTTAGTATTTCTCCCACAGTCAGAATGGCATGGGATGGGTGTCCATGATGGCCCGTGTAGGAGCCATGGTGGCCCCAATGGTGCTCCTCATGGGGGACTCCATTACTTGGCTTCCAGGTTTAATCTACGGAGGAGCTCCAATCCTCACTGGGGTGGCTGCAATATTTCTCCCAGAAACACTTGGCTCACCCCTTCCTGACACAATACAAGATGTGGAGGACAGGTAAGATTGACTTCTAGCAGGCGCATGTGTTCCTTTTCCTTTATGGCCCAAAATCAAAACATTATTTTTAGTAAAGAGGACTCGAGGTATACTAGGTGTGACTTACACAGCAATAAAACAAAACAAAAAATGGGCCATCATCATGATTTACTCCAGGAAAGAGCATATACAGTTCAGGAGAGAGAGAGAGAGAGAGAGAGAGAGAGAGAGAGAGAGAGAAAATGTGATTTAACCATATCTGCATTTTCTATTTTAAACGTAGGGGATCTGGGACAAACTCCAAAATGTCACCAAAGGAAGCGATAATCTTGCAAGACACCCAGGCGAATCTCCTAAAGCAGGCTGCCTGAGGGCATTGGTATTATGCTCCTGATGTTTTTGCTGACATGTTAATGAAAGTAGAGTGGGTACTGCTTTTTTTCCCCCCTGTGGCCTGTTTATTTTGATTTCTGTAAAGAGTTTATTTTATGACTGCTGGACAAATGGTGTTGCAATGTTATTTTTGGACAGGTCAATACAATGAAGTGAATGCTACAGACAATCAGATCTATGTTTATTTGAGATACAGTAGTTTTAAGTCTCACTTCATACCAATGATGTTTTATATTTGAAATATCTCTGTAGAATAATTTCTATATTTAAGCCTTTGACAGGCTGAAGACCGTGCTTTCACTAGCTTTTTTTTTATAACTTCGTTTTCCTTTATATAAATATAACCTTTTATTTGTAAACAGAAATGTACTGTCAATAAAATCAGCACCTATCTTTATTCCTATTGATTCCTTTTGAGTCGTTCTTCTCTTATGGTCTTTCGAAGTCAAATACTGGCATAGCAGGGTTTGTTTGACACTCAGTGAACTGGGCTGAGTCATTTTCAGCTACATTAACTGAAACAAGTCGGAACAAGAGCTCAAGAACTTAAGCTAAATCCAAAAAACAAAAATGCACCAGTAGACAACATAAACACGAGGTAACTGGTCTGCCATTACTGCCTGATCTTATATGTAAGTACACTTACCTGATAATAAAGAATGGAAAAGCACATGAGGAAAAAGTGTGACTCCAGAGAACAGGCACTACTCCAGGTTAACTTGTGCTTTACTTGTTAACTTAAAGTTTCTGTTGCAGGTATCTCATTAACAACGTCAAGATGACTTTCACTTGTTAAACATTATATTTGAATGATAATTAATGTCCATTGTACCTCTATGTATTGTGTGTATTGTGTGAAATTCCCTATCTATCTATCTATCTATCTATCTATCTATCTATCTATCTATCTATCTATCTATCTATAAAAATACATCAATAATCAGAAGATTAGTAGAAGCAGAGAATATGGTTTGTCACGGAATTTTGAACATCATTCTTCCTAATTTAAGTGTCATGTAAAAGATCGCACTGTGGGACAAAAATAATTTCACAGCCTATGTATTTTAGGGTTTTCACATGGTGAAGCTGTTTCATGCTCTAGATTTAACTTAAAGCCGTTTCCACATCATCTCCAAGACGAAGAATTGTCAGTTTGACCCAACAATATGTTAAAATGTGAAAACAAAATTTAAATACGCAGCAGTCAATAACCTGCCAGTCATTAGCAAAATTATCAACATATGTGCAAATGAATATTATGAAAACAGTAAGTTTCCACTTCCTCCACTTTAGCGTACCCCAGCTAATGCTGCATATTTGCTCTAATGGATGCTTGGATATTAAACTACACTCAAGTCGGTTACTATGCCAACCTTTCCCATAAAAAACACTGTTGCATCTATAAAGCGTATCTCTTTTAAATGAGGAATAGTATTGAATATAATTCTCTTCTGATTGTGAGATGTTTGTAGCTTGCTGTTGTGACACCATCTAGTGGTGTAATGATGCTAATGCATAAACTGAACTTAAAAATCCTTGAAACATCTGTATCGGCGAAAGTGAAAAGTGTTATATAACCTATTAAATGTGATTTGAAGTCTTGACCTGATCGACCATGAGTTTGTTGTTTTTAAATGTTGAAATCTGATGGACAAATTGAGTTGCATCAGGGCTGTTCTCATTTACATACTTAGTGAACCTGATTAACTGCTCAATTTGTTAATGGTGGTTAAAAAAATAAAATAAAAATAATAAAAGCGCAACAATTTAAAACAAGTATGCCTCGATCCTAAATACGTGCTGTTCTTTAAAAGATCCTTCATTTGAGGAGTGACAATAACGCTGGAGAAATAAGATTTACAAAAAAAGATATACTTATTCCCCTTTTAAAAAAAAAAGTTGCATAAGTTTGTAATGTTTA